>NW_026999294.1:0-284999 GCF_037126465.1 Ornithodoros turicata
GGCTTTTAGTTGAATCTCACGCTCTGACAGGAGGATACCACGTTCCACTTCACGTTCCTGACGACACCCACTGAAATGCCTGTCCACCAGCGCACTACTGAAGAGGCCACAAGGAGGCCCAAAACAGCTGTGCGTGCTGGTGTGGAGACGTTTGTGACCTGTAAGCACATGTCGTACTGCAGGTCAATTGAGTTTCGACTACCTTTTTTCCTCCTGTATATGTGCTTCACTGGCTTTCCACTGGGCTTTCGGTGGTGAGTTTTTTCACTCCTACGGGTGGACTTGACGTTTCACGTGGCCTTCTTGCGATACCTACTCAAGCGCTGCTCGCCTAGGCAATGCTGATGAGGCCCAATGAGAGCGAAACAGCTGTGCAGTGGTAGTTGTGGCAAAGTCTGGACTTGTAAGCAATGTTGTACATGCTCCTGAACTACTTTTTCCTCCTGTATATGTATTTCACTGGCTTTGCTGCCTGTTTTAAGTCGTACGTGTGCAACACCTGGCATCCCCTTGAGCTAACACGTTCTCCACGTCGGTTCTGAGTGCTCCAAAAGTAGACACTTGTATTCATAAGTCCAATGCTTCCGCTGCTATCCACATAGTGTCCTTGTTGCATGTCCTGAGTCCTACGTGTGCAACACTTGGCAGTTCTCTTGAGCTAACACGTTCTCCACGTCGGTTCCGAGTGCTCCAAAAGTAGACACTTGTATTCATCAGTACAGTTCTTCGCCATGATCCACCGGCTGTGTCCTTCCTACATCTTCTGGGTACTAAGTGTGCAACACTTGGCATCTCCTTGAGTTAACACGTTCTCCAAGTCGATTCTGAGTGCTCCACAACTAGAAACTTCCATTCACCAGTACAGTTATTCCGCCATGATCCACACCGGCCGTGTCCTTGCTACATCTTCTATGTACTACGTGTCCAGCACTTGACATCCCCTTGAGCTAACACGTTCACCAACTCGATGCCTAGAGTACTCGAAAAAGTAGACACTTCCATTAATGAGTACAGTTATTCCGCCATGATCCACACCGGCCGTGTCCTTGCTACATCTTCTATGTACTACGTGTCCAGCACTTGACATCCCCTTGAGCTAACACGTTCACCAACTCGATGCCTAGAGTACTCGAAAAAGTAGACACTTCCATTAATGAGTACAGTTATTCCGCCATGATCCACACCGGCCGTGTCCTTGCTACATCTTCTATGTACTACGTGTCCAGCACTTGACATCCCCTTGAGCTAACACGTTCACCAACTCGATGCCTAGAGTACTCGAAAAAGTAGACACTTCCATTAATGAGTACAGTTATTCCGCCATGATCCACACCGGCCGTGTCCTTGCTACATCTTCTATGTACTACGTGTCCAGCACTTGACATCCCCTTGAGCTAACACGTTCACCAACTCGATGCCTAGAGTACTCGAAAAAGTAGACACTTCCATTAATGAGTACAGTTATTCCGCCATGATCCACACCGGCCGTGTCCTTGCTACATCTTCTATGTACTACGTGTCCAGCACTTGACATCCCCTTGAGCTAACACGTTCACCAACTCGATGCCTAGAGTACTCGAAAAAGTAGACACTTCCATTAATGAGTACAGTTATTCCGCCATGATCCACACCGGCCGTGTCCTTGCTACATCTTCTATGTACTACGTGTCCAGCACTTGACATCCCCTTGAGCTAACACGTTCACCAACTCGATGCCTAGAGTACTCGAAAAAGTAGACACTTCCATTAATGAGTACAGTTATTCCGCCATGATCCACACCGGCCGTGTCCTTGCTACATCTTCTATGTACTACGTGTCCAGCACTTGACATCCCCTTGAGCTAACACGTTCACCAACTCGATGCCTAGAGTACTCGAAAAAGTAGACACTTCCATTAATGAGTACAGTTATTCCGCCATGATCCACACCGGCCGTGTCCTTGCTACATCTTCTATGTACTACGTGTCCAGCACTTGACATCCCCTTCAGCTAACACGTTCACCAACTCGATGCCTAGAGTACTCGAAAAAGTAGACACTTCCATTAATGAGTACAGTTATTCCGCCATGATCCACACCGGCCGTGTCCTTGCTACATCTTCTATGTACTACGTGTCCAGCACTTGACATCCCCTTGAGCTAACACGTTCACCAACTCGATGCCTAGAGTACTCGAAAAAGTAGACACTTCCATTAATGAGTACAGTTATTCCGCCATGATCCACACCGGCCGTGTCCTTGCTACATCTTCTATGTACTACGTGTCCAGCACTTGACATCCCCTTGAGCTAACACGTTCACCAACTCGATGCCTAGAGTACTCGAAAAAGTAGACACTTCCATTAATGAGTACAGTTCTTCCGCCATGATCCACACCGGCCGTGTCCTTGCTACATCTTCTATGTACTACGTGTCCAGCACTTGACATCCCCTTGAGCTAACACGTTCACCAACTCGATGCCTAGAGTACTCGAAAAAGTAGACACTTCCATTAATGAGTACAGTTATTCCGCCATGATCCACACCGGCCGTGTCCTTGCTACATCTTCTATGTACTACGTGTCCAGCACTTGACATCCCCTTGAGCTAACACGTTCACCAACTCGATGCCTAGAGTACTCGAAAAAGTAGACACTTCCATTAATGAGTACAGTTATTCCGCCATGATCCACACCGGCCGTGTCCTTGCTACATCTTCTATGTACTACGTGTCCAGCACTTGACATCCCCTTGAGCTAACACGTTCACCAACTCGATGCCTAGAGTACTCGAAAAAGTAGACACTTCCATTAATGAGTACAGTTCTTCCGCCATGATCCACACCGGCCGTGTCCTTGCTACATCTTCTAGGTACTACGTGTCCAGCACTTGACATCCCCTTGAGCTAACACGTTCACCAACTCGATGCCTAGAGTACTCGAAAAAGTAGACACTTCCATTAATGAGTACAGTTATTCCGCCATGATCCACACCGGCCGTGTCCTTGCTACATCTTCTATGTACTACGTGTCCAGCACTTGACATCCCCTTGAGCTAACACGTTCACCAACTCGATGCCTAGAGTACTCGAAAAAGTAGACACTTCCATTAATGAGTACAGTTATTCCGCCATGATCCACACCGGCCGTGTCCTTGCTACATCTTCTATGTACTACGTGTCCAGCACTTGACATCCCCTTGAGCTAACACGTTCACCAACTCGATGCCTAGAGTACTCGAAAAAGTAGACACTTCCATTAATGAGTACAGTTATTCCGCCATGATCCACACCGGCCGTGTCCTTGCTACATCTTCTATGTACTACGTGTCCAGCACTTGACATCCCCTTGAGCTAACACGTTCACCAACTCGATGCCTAGAGTACTCGAAAAAGTAGACACTTCCATTAATGAGTACAGTTATTCCGCCATGATCCACACCGGCCGTGTCCTTGCTACATCTTCTATGTACTACGTGTCCAGCACTTGACATCCCCTTGAGCTAACACGTTCACCAACTCGATGCCTAGAGTACTCGAAAAAGTAGACACTTCCATTAATGAGTACAGTTATTCCGCCATGATCCACACCGGCCGTGTCCTTGCTACATCTTCTATGTACTACGTGTCCAGCACTTGACATCCCCTTGAGCTAACACGTTCACCAACTCGATGCCTAGAGTACTCGAAAAAGTAGACACTTCCATTAATGAGTACAGTTATTCCGCCATGATCCACACCGGCCGTGTCCTTGCTACATCTTCTATGTACTACGTGTCCAGCACTTGACATCCCCTTGAGCTAACACGTTCACCAACTCGATGCCTAGAGTACTCGAAAAAGTAGACACTTCCATTAATGAGTACAGTTATTCCGCCATGATCCACACCGGCCGTGTCCTTGCTACATCTTCTATGTACTACGTGTCCAGCACTTGACATCCCCTTGAGCTAACACGTTCACCAACTCGATGCCTAGAGTACTCGAAAAAGTAGACACTTCCATTAATGAGTACAGTTATTCCGCCATGATCCACACCGGCCGTGTCCTTGCTACATCTTCTATGTACTACGTGTCCAGCACTTGACATCCCCTTGAGCTAACACGTTCACCAACTCGATGCCTAGAGTACTCGAAAAGAAGTAGACATTTCCATTAATGAGTACAGTTCTTCCGCCATGATCCAGACCGGCCGTGTCCTTGCTACATCTTCTAGGTACTACGTGTCCAGCACTTGACATCCCCTTGAGCTAACACGTTCACCAACTCGATGCCTAGAGTACTCGAAAAAGTAGACACTTCCATTAATGAGTACAGTTATTCCGCCATGATCCACACCGGCCGTGTCCTTGCTACATCTTCTATGTACTACGTGTCCAGCACTTGACATCCCCTTGAGCTAACACGTTCACCAACTCGATGCCTAGAGTACTCGAAAAAGTAGACACTTCCATTAATGAGTACAGTTATTCCGCCATGATCCACACCGGCCGTGTCCTTGCTACATCTTCTATGTACTACGTGTCCAGCACTTGACATCCCCTTGAGCTAACACGTTCACCAACTCGATGCCTAGAGTACTCGAAAAAGTAGACACTTCCATTAATGAGTACAGTTATTCCGCCATGATCCACACCGGCCGTGTCCTTGCTACATCTTCTATGTACTACGTGTCCAGCACTTGACATCCCCTTGAGCTAACACGTTCACCAACTCGATGCCTAGAGTACTCGAAAAAGTAGACACTTCCATTAATGAGTACAGTTATTCCGCCATGATCCACACCGGCCGTGTCCTTGCTACATCTTCTATGTACTACGTGTCCAGCACTTGACATCCCCTTGAGCTAACACGTTCACCAACTCGATGCCTAGATTACTCGAAAAAGTAGACACTTCCATTAATGAGTACAGTTATTCCGCCATGATCCACACCGGCCGTGTCCTTGCTACATCTTCTATGTACTACGTGTCCAGCACTTGACATCCCCTTGAGCTAACACGTTCACCAACTCGATGCCTAGAGTACTCGAAAAAGTAGACACTTCCATTAATGAGTACAGTTATTCGGCCATGATCCACACCGGCCGTGTCCTTGCTACATCTTCTATGTACTACGTGTCCAGCACTTGACATCCCCTTGAGCTAACACGTTCACCAACTCGATGCCTAGAGTACACGAAAAAGTAGACACTTCCATTAATGAGTACAGTTATTCTGCCATGATCCACACCGGCCGTGTCCTTGCTACATCTTCTATGTACTACGTGTCCAGCACTTGACATCCCCTTGAGCTAACACGTTCACCAACTCGATGCCTAGAGTACTCGAAAAAGTAGACACTTCCATTAATGAGTACAGTTATTCCGCCATGATCCACACCGGCCGTGTCCTTGCTACATCTTCTATGTACTACGTGTCCAGCACTTGACATCCCCTTGAGCTAACACGTTCACCAACTCGATGCCTAGAGTACTCGAAAAAGTAGACACTTCCATTAATGAGTACAGTTATTCGCCATGATCCACACCGGCCGTGTCCTTGCTACATCTTCTATGTACTACGTGTCTAGCACTTGACATCCCCTTGAGCTAACACGTTCACCAACTCGATGCCTAGAGTACTCGAAAAAGTAGACACTTCCATTAATGAGTACAGTTATTCCGCCATGATCCACACCGGCCGTGTCCTTGCTACATCTTCTATGTACTACGTGTCCAGCACTTGACATCCCCTTGAGCTAACACGTTCACCAACTCGATGCCTAGAGTACTCGAAAAAGTAGACACTTCCATTAATGAGTACAGTTCTTCCGCCATGATCCAGACCGGCCGTGTCCTTGCTACATCTTCTAGGTACTACGTGTCCAGCACTTGACATCCCCTTGAGCTAACACGTTCACCAACTCGATGCCTAGAGTACTCGAAAAAGTAGACACTTCCATTAATGAGTACAGTTATTCCGCCATGATCCACACCGGCCGTGTCCTTGCTACATCTTCTATGTACTACGTGTCCAGCACTTGACATCCCCTTGAGCTAACACGTTCACCAACTCGATGCCTAGAGTACTCGAAAAAGTAGACACTTCCATTAATGAGTACAGTTATTCCGCCATGATCCACACCGGCCGTGTCCTTGCTACATCTTCTATGTACTACGTGTCCAGCACTTGACATCCCCTTGAGCTAACACGTTCACCAACTCGATGCCTAGAGTACTCGAAAAAGTAGACACTTCCATTAATGAGTACAGTTATTCCGCCATGATCCACACCGGCCGTGTCCTTGCTACATCTTCTATGTACTACGTGTCCAGCACTTGACATCCCCTTGAGCTAACACGTTCACCAACTCGATGCCTAGAGTACTCGAAAAAGTAGACACTTCCATTAATGAGTACAGTTCTTCCGCCATGATCCAGACCGGCCGTGTCCTTGCTACATCTTCTAGGTACTACGTGTCCAGCACTTGACATCCCCTTGAGCTAACACGTTCACCAACTCGATGCCTAGAGTACTCGAAAAAGTAGACACTTCCATTAATGAGTACAGTTATTCCGCCATGATCCACACCGGCCGTGTCCTTGCTACATCTTCTATGTACTACGTGTCTAGCACTTGACATCCCCTTGAGCTAACACGTTCACCAACTCGATGCCTAGAGTACTCGAAAAAGTAGACACTTCCATTAATGAGTACAGTTATTCCGCCATGATCCACACCGGCCGTGTCCTTGCTACATCTTCTATGTACTACGTGTCCAGCACTTGACATCCCCTTGAGCTAACACGTTCACCAACTCGATGCCTAGAGTACTCGAAAAAGTAGACACTTCCATTAATGAGTACAGTTCTTCCGCCATGATCCAGACCGGCCGTGTCCTTGCTACATCTTCTAGGTACTACGTGTCCAGCACTTGACATCCCCTTGAGCTAACACGTTCACCAACTCGATGCCTAGAGTACTCGAAAAAGTAGACACTTCCATTAATGAGTACAGTTATTCCGCCATGATCCACACCGGCCGTGTCCTTGCTACATCTGCTATGTACTACGTGTCCAGCACTTGACATCCCCTTGAGCTAACACGTTCACCAACTCGATGCCTAGAGTACTCGAAAAAGTAGACACTTCCATTAATGAGTACAGTTATTCCGCCATGATCCACACCGGCCGTGTCCTTGCTACATCTTCTATGTACTACGTGTCCAGCACTTGACATCCCCTTGAGCTAACACGTTCACCAACTCGATGCCTAGAGTACTCGAAAAAGTAGACACTTCCATTAATGAGTACAGTTATTCCGCCATGATCCACACCGGCCGTGTCCTTGCTACATCTTCTATGTACTACGTGTCCAGCACTTGACATCCCATTGAGCTAACACGTTCACCAACTCGATGCCTAGAGTACTCGAAAAAGTAGACACTTCCATTAATGAGTACAGTTATTCCGCCATGATCCACACCGGCCGTGTCCTTGCTACATCTTCTATGTACTACGTGTCCAGCACTTGACATCCCCTTGAGCTAACACGTTCACCAACTCGATGCCTAGAGTACTCGAAAAAGTAGACACTTCCATTAATGAGTACAGTTATTCCGCCATGATCCACACCGGCCGTGTCCTTGCTACATCTTCTATGTACTACGTGTCCAGCACTTGACATCCCCTTGAGCTAACACGTTCACCAACTCGATGCCTAGAGTACACGAAAAAGTAGACACTTCCATTAATGAGTACAGTTATTCCGACATGATCCACACCGGCCGTGTCCTTGCTACATCTTCTATGTACTACGTGTCCAGCACTTGACATCTTCTTGAGCTAACACGTTCACCAACTCGATGCCTAGAGTACTCGAAAAAGTAGACACTTCCATTAATGAGTACAGTTCTTCCGCCATGATCCACACCGGCCGTGTCCTTGCTACATCTTCTATGTACTACGTGTCCAGCACTTGACATCCCCTTGAGCTAACACGTTCACCAACTCGATGCCTAGAGTACTCGAAAAAGTAGACACTTCCATTAATGAGTACAGTTATTCCGCCATGATCCACACCGGCCGTGTCCTTGCTACATCTTCTATGTACTACGTGTCCAGCACTTGACATCCCCTTGAGCTAACACGTTCACCAACTCGATGCCTAGATTACTCGAAAAAGTAGACACTTCCATTAATGAGTACAGTTATTCCGCCATGATCCACACCGGCCGTGTCCTTGCTACATCTTCTATGTACTACGTGTCTAGCACTTGACATCCCCTTGAGCTAACACGTTCACCAACTCGATGCCTAGAGTACTCGAAAAAGTAGACACTTCCATTAATGAGTACAGTTATTCCGCCATGATCCACACCGGCCGTGTCCTTGCTACATCTTCTATGTACTACGTGTCCAGCACTTGACATCCCCTTGAGCTAACACGTTCACCAACTCGATGCCTAGAGTACTCGAAAAAGTAGACACTTCCATTAATGAGTACAGTTATTCCGCCATGATCCACACCGGCCGTGTCCTTGCTACATCTGCTATGTACTACGTGTCGAGCACTTGACATCCCCTTGAGCTAACACGTTCACCAACTCGATGCCTAGAGTACTCGAAAAAGTAGACACTTCCATTAATGAGTACAGTTCTTCCGCCATGATCCAGACCGGCCGTGTCCTTGCTACATCTTCTATGTACTACGTGTCCAGCACTTGACATCCCCTTGAGCTAACACGTTCACCAACTCGATGCCTAGAGTACTCGAAAAAGTAGACACTTCCATTAATGAGTACAGTTATTCCGCCATGATCCACACCGGCCGTGTCCTTGCTACATCTTCTATGTACTACGTGTCCAGCACTTGACATCCCCTTGAGCTAACACGTTCACCAACTCGATGCCTAGAGTACTCGAAAATGTAGACACTTCCATTAATGAGTACAGTTATTCCGCCATGATCCACACCGGCCGTGTCCTTGCTACATCTTCTATGTACTACGTGTCCAGCACTTGACATCCCCTTGAGCTAACACGTTCACCAACTCGATGCCTAGAGTACTCGAAAAAGTAGACACTTCCATTAATGAGTACAGTTATTCCGCCATGATCCACACCGGCCGTGTCCTTGCTACATCTTCTATGTACTACGTGTCCAGCACTTGACATCCCCTTGAGCTAACACGTTCACCAACTCGATGCCTAGAGTACTCGAAAAAGTAGACACTTCCATTAATGAGTACAGTTCTTCCGCCATGATCCAGACCGGCCGTGTCCTTGCTACATCTTCTAGGTACTACGTGTCCAGCACTTGACATCCCCTTGAGCTAACACGTTCACCAACTCGATGCCTAGAGCACTCGAAAAAGTAGACACTTCCATTAATGAGTACAGTTCTTCCGCCATGATCCAGACCGGCCGTGTCCTTGCTACATCTTCTAGGTACTACGTGTGCAACACTTGGCATCTTCTTGACCTAACACGTTCTCCAAGTCGAATCTGAGTGCTCCAAAAGTAGACAGTTGCATTCATCAGTTCAATGCTTCCGCTGGGATCCACAGTGTCCTTGCTAGATGTTCTAAGTCCTACGTGTGCAACACGTAGCATCCCCTTGAGCTAACACGTTCTCCAACTCGATTCCTAGAGTACTCGAAAAAGTAGACACTTGTATTCATCAGTCCAATTCTTCTGCTAGTACCCATACTGTGTCCTTATTGCTGGATGTTCTAGGTGCTACGTGCACAACACAGTCCCCTTGGGCTAACATGTTCTGCACGTCCGTTCTGAATCCTCCAAAAGTAGACACTTCCATTATCAGTCCAATAGACTGTGAACGAAAGAAAGGCTCCTGCATCAGGGCGGCATATCTTTTTGTGATCGAGCGAATGACTGAGCGCGTGATTGACAGTGATATCAGTGATGTCGATGAGTGAAGTGTTGGCCAGACGGCTTCCTTCTCTTTATATCCACAACACACTCCCGGCGACAGAAATGGTGAAACAATTTGATGAAGGCATGCGAATTCAGACAGAAGGTAATGATCTCGATGGTCATTTGGTGATGAATTCATGAGGCAGTCATCCGCGTCGATGTTTCACGACTGGCGACAGTAAATAATGCCGGAAGTTCTGAAATTTTGGCCTGGTTGGGTAGATATGTTTATGTCACCATCCGGATCCGTAAGCAGGACGTCGCAAGAGGTATCGGTCTCTTCTGGGTCAATGGATTAAGGAGGACGAACAATGTGGCTGACCTCTTCAGGAATTACGACAGCACGGATGGTTCCAGGTTGTTGTTGTCCAGGTCATTCCATCCAATAGATAGCAGGTGCGCCAGGATCGTGAGGTGTCCTTTTCTCCAATCCGACGGGGTTCTCGGGTTTCGGCACCAAAATGAGAACGAAAGAGAGGCTCCTGCATCAGGGTGGCATATCTTCGAGTGATCGAGCGAACGACTGAGCGCGTAATTGAGGGTGATATCAGTGATGTCGATGAGGACGGTTGGCAGATGCCTTCCTCCTCTTTATTTCCACCACAAAACCTATGCCAGAGAAATGCCGTCATGACGTTGGTAGACAGAATGAAACCGAAACAATGCGGAAGGGGAGGGCTGGGTTCCACGAGCGGGCACTTGTTCACTGCCTCCCATTGGAAGAAAAGTAGGAACGAAAGTCGCGTCAAATCTATCAATCGTATCTATCTATTCTGCAAGGATCCACGCCGTGTCCTTATTGCTGCATGTACTAGGTGCATCGTGCGCAACTCTAGACAGTCCCCTTAAGCTAACAGGTTCTTCTCGTCGGTTCGGAGAGGTCCAAAAGTAGACATTTCCATTCATCAGTCAAATTCTTCCGCTAGGATCCACACCGTGTTCTTAGTGCATGCTCTATATGAACACTTGACAATCCCCTCGAGCTAACACGTTCCCCACGTCGGGTCTGAGTGCTCCAAAAGTAGACACATCCATTAATGAGCCCAGTTCTTCTGCTAGGATCCACACTGCGTCCTTGCAACATGTTCTATGTACTACGTGTGCAACACTTGGCATCCTCTTGAGCTAATATGTCCTCTAAGTCGGTTGTGAGTGCCCCAAAAGTAGACACTTCCATTCATTAGTTCAATTCTTCCGCCAGGACCTACACATTGTCCTTGCCGCATGTTATGGTACGTACATGTGCAACACTTGGCAGTCCACTTGAGCTAACACGTTCTCCACGTCTGTTCTAGGCGGTCTAAATTTGGTGCTTCAGTAGTACACTCTTTCATATATGAATCCAGTTTTTCTATCAAGACCCACACTGTGTCCTTGTTACATGCTCTAGGTGGTACATGTGGCACATGTCGCAATCCCCTTTAACTGGGACTTCCTCCACGTCGGTTCTGGGTAGTTCAATAGTAGACTGATTTATCAGTTCAATTTCTCTGTCAGGACCCGCACCTGTGTCCTTCTTACATGTCCTTCTTGAGTGTCCTAACCGATACGTGTTACACACTTCGCGATCCCCTTGAACTCAGACGTTCTCTATCGTCGGTTCTGCGTGTGCCTCAGCTAAATGCGAACATATCTTTTCAGCTTTTTAATGCAGGGAAAAAAGCCATTAAAGAAACAAGTAGATGACACTAGACGCGTTTGAAATTCAAAATTACATATTAAGATGGCTTCTATGGCTGCACGCAGAGAAACAGATAGTCATGGAGCGATGCGACATCACCTGAGGACACGTGTTTCGCCGTGTTTGCGGCTCGTCAGCTCTGGGTAGCTGCGCATCGTTCGGAATTGGCAAACCAGGGGTCGCTCAGCGAGCGATACATACCTGTGAGGGTAGGGTGACTGAGCACTCCTCAATGCCACAATTTCAAACACGTTTAGTGTCATTTACTTGTTTCTTTAATGTCTCTCTAATGAATTTATAATTCACTTTCTTGCACTGTGGCATTGAGGAGTGCTCAGTCACCCTTCCAGGTAATAAAGATATTCAATAAGGATGAGAAGCGGAGACAGTGCTTTTACAGGACAAAGTATAAAGGGGGAACGTTATTAAAAGCTATGAGGGGTTATTCGACGTTTCGACAGCAGCGCTGTCTTCAACAGGAATGGGATACTATGGTGACGCAAGACAATTCCAAAGAATGAGAGGGGAATATGTACAAGGGGAGAGCACGTGCTTGTCAAACAAAGGTAAAACGGTACAATGAATCGCTCCATGCCCGTCAGACGGCTATTATATCAGACGGCTACGAAGTTGAATGAAAGTGAAATAATAAGACGTGGACTACAGAACAGGATTACAAGAACGTTAACAAAGACTAATTTATTTAATGGGTAATTTAACACATAGATTAAAAAAAGAGAATGGTCGACGTTTCGACAGTGGCACTGTCTTCGTCAGGACAAACTTTTGTCCCGACGAAGATGTCTGCGTTTTTGTCTGAGGCCCTACTGGTCTTCACAACATTGCCATTTACATTATTCTCACTTCAGAGTTAATACATTACAACTAGGGAGCAGGCCCGGTGCTAGGGGTGTCCGGGGCCTGTTTCACACCAGCAGTAATGAAAAGATAAGAAATGATAAGATTTTCGCAGTGGGATATTTTAGCAGTACGGGAAATGGTAGCAGGAGAGAAGGGTCTGAGGAGGGGGGTCACGTGACGCTGATCGAAAGAGGAGGAAATGGGAGAGGTGGCTTCTTCCTTCTTGTGTTCTCAAGTTTTCTCCAAGGTCGGAGCGGTCGGTTGGGTACGTCACGCGGGGCTCCGCTAACGGAGTGCAAAAAGTGAGCCCTCCGGAAGACGCGAAGGGCAACAACGATGCCAGGTGAGGGCCGGACGCTCCGTCGGAGCATAACATGACTTCACAAACGATGAAAGAAGAAAGTCACTGAAAAGGTTAGCCAACTGTAGGACTGTAGGAACCCACGTCTTCTGGATTGGCGATCCAAGGCTCTACCACTTGAGCTAAGCTAACACACCACCCCCAGCGACTTCCAAGGGAGCGTCATCTGAAGGGACAATTGTGCCATTTTCTCCTCACTTATTCTGCTTTCACTCTTACATTTTTGCTCACCCATACACACATTTATAAGACGGGTCGACGCAAGCCCCAACTGTTGAACATGAGAGAACTGATGTCCTAGAGCCCTGGACCGGTAATCCAGAAGCTGTGGGTTCGAGTCCTGCAGCTGGTTAACCTTTTCAGTGACTTTCTTCCTTCATCGTTAATTCCTTAGGCAATTTGAGGCTTTGTATGTATTTGTCCCTTCTGTGTTGTTCCCTGCCACATCGGTTCTCTCATGTTATGACGTCACAGTTCTCAAAAATAAAAAATTACTTTACTCTAACTTTCGCAATACGTAGAGCCAAAATATTTTGCAGGAATGTAAAGTGAGACGAGAAGATCTTAGTAACAGGACTTTGGTAGGATTCTGAAGACACGAGATTTAGTCCGTAGTGGCACTTTAACGTTGTCTTCGTGTCACCTGTTTTGTCGTCAGGGGGAGGGGAATATGTTTATTAAGAAAAAGAAAGGAAAGGTCGGCTTGCTATTCCAACGAAAAAGGAAAAGAAGGGAAGAAGGCAAGAAAAAGAGACGAAAAGGAAATGAAAAGAAGAAAAGGGAAAGGGAAGAAGAAAGGATCAAAGGCGAACAGGAAGGAAAAGGAGAAGAAAAGAAAATGCGAAGAAAAGGGAGAAAAGGGGAAGGACAAGAAGAAAAAATGGTAAATAGTTAAAGAAAAGGAAAGATCAGCCAGAGGATGTCGGCTTGCTATTCCGAAGAAAAACGAAAAGAAGGGAAGAAGGCAAGAAAAGGAAACGAAAAGGAAAGGAAAAGAAGAAAAGGGAAAGGGAAGAAAGGAAAAAAGGCAAACAGGAAGGAAAAGAAGACAAGAAAATGCGAAGAAAAGGGAGAAAAGGGGAAGGAACAAGAAGAAAGATGGTAAATAGTTAAAGAAAAGGAAAGATCAGCCAGAGGATGTCGGCTTGCTATTCCAAAGAAAAAGGAAAGAAGGGAAGAAGGCAAGAAAAGGAGACAAAAGGGAAAGGAAAAGAAGAAAAGGAAAGGGGAAGAAGAAAGGAGAAAAGGGGCACAGGAAGGAAAAGGAGAAAAAGAAAAGGTAAAGAAAAAGGAAAGGGGAAGAAAGGAGAAAAGGGGACTAAAGAAGAGGGCAGAAAAGGAAAAGAAGCAAAGAAAGGAAAAGAAAGAGAAGAAAAGGAAAGGAGAAAACAAGGGAGATAAGGAAAGGAAAGGCAGAAAACAAAACTGAAACTGAAAAGTCACACGCACAGTCACACAATCAGAAGACGTTGACAAAGTTCGAAGCGGGGAGAAAGGTCTGTTTGTCATCATGGTTCTGAATCGTGGTTACGGGAGAGTGGCTTATGGTTCTGCAAACTTGACAGAGTCGAGCTTGCCTTATGGATTCCTACAAAAGGTACACACGAGTCTTCGTGGTGTTGGGGTAGTGTTGGGGTGGTTGGGGTTAGGTTCCCTGAGGTTGCGCCAACAAGGTCAGGGGTTCGTCTACGCTGTTTCTGTGCTTTTTTTTTCACATGTCCTGCTCCCCTCAATAATGATTCTGCCCTGAGGGTAATAAAAATCATGATTGATCGGCCATTGGTGGATTTAACAGAAGTGCGTTCATTAAAACTTGAAAACCCTTTGGTGACTCCCCTTCACCACGCTACACAACCCTTCACACGACCGTGCACAACGCTAACGCAAGACAGCATCCGCAGGCAAACGAGCCTTTCGGGCTTCCTCCGATTCAACTTGGCGGCGCCGCCTCGCAGCCTCAGGCTTCTTTCGCCGCCGCTCCTCCGCACAGCTTTCATGACCCATGGCACGCCCACGCAGACACGTCTGAACTTGTCGACCACTACAGCTGCACTGCCGACGCGTCGCGTGTCGTGTTCTCCACGCGCCCTCTCCTTCCCTCCATCCCTCTCCACTCACCGCGCTTGCGCACCGCGGCTTGGCTACAGACAGACCACGCCGCGATTCTTTCGTAGCGAGGACTCTAATGCTATCATTAATAGGTAATTTCTTAGTGGGCAGTCAAGTTCCCGGGGTAGTCAGAGACAAGCGATGTGGTATCGGAGGGTTTCCGCCGTCCACACTGTCAGAGGCTGCTGAGGTATACCGCAGGTAGTTCAGAAGCTCTGCAGTAATATCATGGCTGTAATTTTAACGCGTTCCTTCAAAGAGAGAGAGAGCAACATTTATTTAGCAATCGGACAGCAGCGAGGAGTCGTATTTCTTCTGTTATTCCCTGACGACTTCTTCAGAACCTGAAGAGCGGAACGTCGCGACCTGTGAGAGGACGATTCAGATTTCTCTGCATTGACCTTTTTTGACGAGTTCAAGCTACTGACATTGTAATATGAAGTATAGTTCCTCTCGATTACCAGTTTCCAGAGTGAATAACCGTGTGAGTAACCGGGTTCGATGACCATTTCAAGTGCCGACGAATTCAGGGATTTCCCTACGCCCCCCTCAGGGTGGTGTCCACCCTCCCTGCATTTTTGCAACACCCTCCCCCCGAAATTTCTCAGGTGACCTCAACCAGCCCGGGCACCAGCACGTTCTAGCTTGTAGTGAGCCCGGCGCAGCAAATTACATCCTGTACTGTCAAACTTGGGCTGTAGGACCACAGCCATGCAGATGATCGTACCGTGCATTTGTCCAAAATCTTTTGAAAGGGACTGTTTCATTGCATATATTGCGCGCATATACTAGCAAAAATCTGTGCTGGTACGCAAACTCAATGTAGATCATCAAGAACCATTTGCGCCCAACTCAATCGAGCGAGGTATTCTGCTTTTTTTCGTCTAAGGTTTTCACCGTTGGTTGCTACGTATTCATTGAGCTTCGTGAGACAGGGTGCCAGTACTTTTTCTTTGTCGATCGTGTCATTATGCATCTTAATGTTGAAATGCCGTTCATAATGAATATGTGTTCTAATGTACTGTGTTCTAACATGTACAAATAAAACGGGAAAGCTGTACATATATATCACCATTATGCCACGATTCTTTCCGTGTCTAATAAAAATTCCGTAAATGGAACCTTTACCAAGCATACCACACCCCCTTAAAAGCTTGGCACTCCCCTCCAGCAGTGAATTTCTGGGGAAATTACTGCCGACGATGAGCAGTCCCAGGGAACAACCGAGGCCAGGCAAGTCACCTCACTCCCTTATCCGTGTATTCGCACGAGTAACATTCCCTCAGAAGCGGAAGATGCGAGAAGCGGTATAACTTTCTGCTGTCACGTGATCGTGAGCGCTCAACGTCGTGTCTAAATGTACACCGCTAGCAGTGGGGAACATCTTGCTACACAGCCACAAGATATTCCGTAGCAGACGACAGGGAAACATGCTGGCGGTGTCGTCTGCTAAGCGTCGTCTGCTAAATGCGCAGTTCGCCACTCCCGATATTCCGCACCGTGTGAATGCTCAAATAACACAGGTCGGAACTTGGCCTATGTGAGCAGTGTTTTCGTTTTTTCTTCCACTAGAATATTCCGTGGGGGTGTCGCTCGTGTGCAGGAATTCGTGCACTGGCTATAAAACACACGTACATCTCCGAAAACAAGGAAAAGTAATAGGAACATGTGGGCTCAAATCCGCAGCGGGAACCATGGTCGTTGGATGTGCTTAAAGGATTGAAAGGTTAGCGCTCCGGCCTCACAAAGTTCTATTCATACCCAAGTGGCGAATACAGGGGTCGCACGCCAGTGGCGCTGCTATGGGTTACCAGCTATGAGTGCGATAAATCGCGATATCCACACTCACAATCACCGAAGCGAAGAGTCTAACGTGATTGTAATCATTTTGACAAGGCACTTGCGATTATCTTAAACAAGGTTGATGGAACATGAATGAGGTGGGAAGTTCTTACGGTTGCGCCCAGCTGTCATCTTATCTCGCTGGTTCGAGTATTACGATCACACTGTGGCGCCCCACGGCGGCGCGAAAAAAGCAATCTCAATACAACCGGACTACGTGATGGCGCGCTTCATGTAATGATTTCGTAAGTGCGCCATCACAAGCTGCGACGCTTTGAAGGCCGGTGCTCTTTGCTTGAAACTGAAACAGCTCGGGCTTACTTTATTTTCTTTTTTTTAAATCTTTTTGTGGCATGGTCTATTCTTCTGCATTGTATCCCGTATCGATGCCGATGCGCATTTGTTGTACTGGGGGTACAATTGCACAATTGGTTCTTCGTTAGATCTACATTGTTATGTAGCCTCACGTTTTTATTATAACGGCTTTCACCAGACCTTCAAGCAAATCACAATTTGTCCTGTTGCCAGAACACTAGTTTGCGTGTGCACAAACTCCCCTGCATGTCCCTTGCGGAATGCAAATCGCTATTGAGCGTTTGAAGCGCAGCATTTCCGGAGCCGGCGACAAAGTCGTGGCACGAGTTATAGTGCATCGTACGCTATCGTCTTTGCGTACGTAAGGGACAGCATGATGGTTCTGTGCACTGCGCGAAACTCTCTTTATGTATTTCGCGTGCCCAAAACCGCCAACGCTATCCCTTACGTACGCAAGGGCGATAGCGTATGATGCACTAAACCCTCCAATGTCTTTGTAGTTTGCTACATGAAACGTCGTTCTACATTGCGCACGTTTTGGTCATCAACGGCCTCGGCGGCTCATCGGTGTAGCGTGTTCGCGTATGATCACAAGATCGCGGGGTCGAATCCGGCCGAGAAACTTTGTAGTTGGGTACAAATTGGTTGGAAACGCCGTCTTCCGCAAGGGACGTTACATACGAAGTGCCGTGTGGTGAGCCTTCATCACAGGTGACCCTCGGGTGAGCAAAAGCAATCTTCAGACCGACCACTGTGGCGCCGCTCATGATCTCAGCTGCCTCGTGACGTAGACCCCTACTACTACTAATAATAAAAGACCCACCAATTATTATTGTTACTATTATTATTATCGTCGTTTTCTTCTTTTACTTTCTTTTTTTTTTTTTTGTTCCTGTGCAAAGGACTGGAAGCCCGCTTTTATTGTAGCCCCTCTACGCCAGACTTTACAACCAACAGATTGTCGCTATTTATGATAACATACCCTCTCTCCCCTAAAAATGAAGTGTTTTTTTTCTCTCACAAACCACTCCTGTACCATATCACAACAATCACAGCAATCACAACATCATAAATATCCTGCTTGGTTTTCTTTGGAACTGAAACGATTATCACCGTATGTTTAGAAAGAACCTAACACAGTACTGGTATGACAAGTTCAGTGTGGCACGTGCGTTGTCTAAGAGGCTCTTTGCAAGAGATAACCCAAGCAGCAAAATGTACTGAAAGTCGAGTGCAATAGGGGTGGACGGGTAGGTGGATGGCCTTGAACAGGCTCGTGAAACTGAAGTACTCTGATAAGACGAATACCGACCACCCCTATTGCACTCGACTTTCAGTACATTGTGCTGCTTGGGAAGGCTTTGTATTTGGAATGAACCGAACATAACCCTCGTGACTTCTGGAAATATGTTAAGCAGCACAAGAAGCACAATTATCAGGATAACATTACACTGAGAGAACAGGGTGGTCTAGTATCTGATGCCCGCAGTGTGAGCAATTTATTTGCTGCCCATTTCAGCTCTTGTTTTTCTTCTTCAACTGTATCTGTGCAGCCTTCAGTTATACAATGTAATGACTGCCTTCCTTCGAAGGAAGTTGATGATGATGAGGTTCGATGCGCAATTAAGAAACTTAAACCGAAAACTACGTCAGGAGTTGACAGTATTCCCAGCTTCATCGTCAAGGGTTGCACGGATTTACTGTTACCGAGTCTTACACATATTTTCAATATTTCATTGTGTTCTGGTCACTATCCCATCACTTGGAAATCAGCAATTGTTGTACCTGTTTTCAAGTCTGGCGATCCTTGTATTGTTAACAATTATCGTCCAGTGTCTTTACTTTGTGCGTTCTCGAAAGTATTTGAGATTATTCTCTATGAACGTTTCTATAACTACTTTTGTAGAAAAATTGAGCAATGTGGATTTATGAGAAATCGATCTGTGGAATCGAATCTGTGTACGTTTATGAGCTATACGGTCCCGTTCATTTGTAACCGTGAGCAAGTGGACACAATTTATTTCGACCTTACCAAGGCGTTTGATAAAGTTAATCATGAGTTACTTCTTTCGAAATTACAACTGTATGGTTTATGTGAAGAGTACTGCGCGTTATTGAAGAGCTATGTTTCGGACCGAGGTAACATTGTACGAGTTGGCACTGCGTCATCTGATCCATTCATTTCTGTCTCTGGCGTACCTCAGGGTAGTAATTTAGGACCGCTCCTGTTCTTAGTGTTTGTTAATGACCTTGTAAATGTTGTTAAGCGGTCTCGTGTACTCTTATTTGCGGACGATGTAAAAATATTTCGTTCCGTCTCAACTATGCAGGATAGTTTATTGCTGCAAGAGGATGCAGTAGAGATTAAGAACTGGTGTAAAGTTAACGCATTGTGTCTGAACGTGTCCAAGACTAAAATCGTATCGTTTACACGGAAGAAGACCCGAGCAGCACAATTCAATTATGTTCTTGATAACTTGTCTATAGAGAGGGTTGAGGTTATCCGTGATCTTGGTATCTTTTTCGATAGTGCATTGAAGTTCAATCACCATGTTTCGTATGTGTACTCTGCCAGTATGAGGTCTCTGGGGTTTATTTCTCGTATCTCTAAGGTATTCAAGAATATGCATTCACTTCTTAGTCTGTATTATAGCCTTGTGAGAAGCAAATTGGAGTTTCCTTCTGTAGTTTGGAACAGCTTATCGAAATCATCGTCGGACCATTTGGAAACTATACAAAAGAGACTTGTTAGAATTGTTTACGACAGATTTGTGAGTCGGACGTGGTACTTCAGCTATAACAATATTCTATCTAAGCTGAGCATGATGCCCCTAAGTAACAGACGACAGCTGCGTGATATGATATTTTTTCACAAGCTCGTTCATGGAACAATGGATGCTCCTGGACTTTTGTCTGAAGTTTGCTTTTACGTCCCTCCAAGGCTAACTAGGTTTCCTTCTACATTTTACCCTGGTTTCCCTTATATATCCTCTCCGATTGTTCGAATGCAGTGTTTTACAATGACTTACAAAATAATGATGTTGATATTTTTTCTAATTTTAAGGTTTTTAGAACTGCTGTCTATTCTTGTTTGTGCGTCTAATGTTGCTTAGCGCTTTTCTGTTTTATCTGTTGTATTTACTGTATTGGTGTTCTGTCAATTAGAGCGCACCACCGTGTAGGCTTCAGCTGTTGGTGGGCACTGACAATAAATAAATAAATAAATATCAGAGATGATACAGCGTCAGCAGCTGGCGCTGCGGGGTGGCACGTGTGTTGTTATCGCTATCGCACGAATGCACTCGTAATGCCCCATGATCACGCTTTATAATAACGCCAACGTGTGACTGCAGTCACCAGTGTCACCGTTTTTTTCTAGAAGCGTCTTAGCCTGCGGTAACCAGCGATCCTCGGCTGAGTAAGTACAGTATCGCACCGGCGCTGCAATTAGTTTCCCGTGAGTACGAGATGACGGACGCCATAGCAGCCACCGCTGATTACGCGTGCGACTGAAATGGGCGCACACTTTATCAGATGATTGTGATCGTCAGTTAGCGTGAGTCAAAATGCCGAGCGCTGTGGGTTACCCACTGGATTAAGTGATTGCACGCTTTCCCTGATGGCAAATGAGGTGTCATACTTGGTTTTTACCATATGCTTTTCGATGCGCTGTCAAGATTGCTAGCAAGAATAACACACGCACACAAAGACATCCGAACAAACAAGGACACGTCCGAAGAAGCACAATTTACTGAAAGTCGAGTGTAATAGTGGTGGACGGGTAGGTGGAAGACCTTGAACAGACTCGTGAAACTAAAGAACATTGATAAGAGGCATATCGGCCACCCCCATTGCGCTTGACATCTTGACAGCATTTCTGGCGCTTGCGATGGCCCGATACGTCGCGCCTGATAACGATAACAATTCCCCCTTTCTTTCTGAAGTTTTCCTTCAATCCCTCATCGACGCCCCCTTACTCTGCACCTTCTGCCGATTCATATGATATTCCTAACCGATCATCGTCATTTGTCACTGAGGCTGGTGACGTCGAACACTCCTGGGTATACCAAGGTTAGGCGTCCAGTCCAAAGTCAAGCCGTGCAAAGGTTAGGCCACTTCATCTTCAGCTGCTTGGTAAGTTGATGCTCGCTGTTGTTCTTCCTGAAGGTGTTGTACGTCTTAAAGGGGGTTGCGGCAATCTTGAGGTGGGCTGTTGACGGTAGTTTTTGCTATAATTTCGCGGCTTGTTTTGTACGTTGAAAACTAGCGAAGTGAAAAGAACCGACCCTGTTTCAAACTTTACAAATGCCGTAACAACTTGGCGTTCCCGATGTTGCATATTTGGGATAACGGGGCAAACGGTAAAGGAACATTAGGATTGCTTAAAGCCTTGGTCTTTTTCAGGATTGCTGGTTTATCTTCAGTGTGTGTCACCACATGGATCTGCGCTGGATGTGTTGTCTGTGTGCTTTGGAGGCACTACGGTGACGTCGCTGGAGTTACTCTGCCTATGGTGGACAGCCGTTGACGGACGGGCAGAGATTCCTTTCTTAGCCAAATACGGCCAAGTTCCTCGCACATTCTGTAAGAAACTGTTTAATCTCCGTTAGCGAATATTGGTTCCAGTGGTTGCGCCCCGAGTTCCAGTGGTTGCGCCCCGAGTTCCGGTGGTTGCGCCCCGAGTTCCGGTGGTTGCGCCCCGAGTTCCGGTGGTTGCGCCCCGAGTTCCGGTGGTTGCGCCCCGAGTTCCGGTGGTTGCGCCCCGAGTTCCGGTGGTTGCGCCCCGAGTTCCGGTGGTTGCGCCCCGAGTTCCGGTGGTTGCGCCCCGAGTTCCGGTGGTTGCGCCCCGAGTTCCGGTGGTTGCGCCCCGAGTTCCGGTGGTTGCGCCCCGAGTTCCGGTGGTTGCGCCCCGAGTTCCGGTGGTTGCGCCCCGAGTTCCGGTGGTTGCGCCCCGAGTTCCGGTGGTTGCGCCCCGAGTTCCGGTGGTTGCGCCCCGAGTTCCGGTGGTTGCGCCCCGAGTTCCGGTGGTTGCGCCCCGAGTTCCGGTGGTTGCGCCCCGAGTTCCGGTGGTTGCGCCCCGAGTTCCGGTGGTTGCGCCCCGAGTTCCGGTGGTTGCGCCCCGAGTTCCGGTGGTTGCGCCCCGAGTTCCGGTGGTTGCGCCCCGAGTTCCAGTGGTTGCGCCCCGAGTTCCAGTGGTTGCGCCCCGAGTTCCAGTGGTTGCGCCCCGAGTTCCAGTGGTTGCGCCCCGAGTTCCAGTGGTTGCGCCCCGAGTTCCAGTGGTTGCGCCCCGAGTTCCAGTGGTTGCGCCCCGAGTTCCAGTGGTTGCGCCCCGAGTTCAAGAGTTCTCCCCCCCCCCCTCGAAGCAGCCGATTGGGCACGAGTCACTTCCGACAACCTCAAGCTAAAAGGTCGGGGAGTTCTCTCGCTTTGATCGTGTCGATGTCCATCGTGTCGGCTTGATGTTCGTAGCTTCGCACCTTCGTAGCGGCGGGCGCCATAGCATCGCCGGCTCTTGCAAGCAGGTACAAACAAGGAAGTTATGGCGTACGCGCAACTATTCCTCCTAGGGTAGGAACCGTAACCATAGAAGATACGTAGCATCAAGGAGGGCTCTCCAGCAGATATATATTGGATCGTCAACGTATAATCAAGGTACGAACAGTTACTGACTGCTCTTTTTTCGGATATGCAACGCACAAAGACTGTACAGCTACAACTGCGGCTATGTCCTCTTCGACATTGAGCACAGCGACGCCAAAAACTTATGTGGTGACACCAATTTTACGGACGGTTTCGCAGACGCGTATTACATCAAGAAGTTTGCAAAAGTGATTTGGGGAGTGCAGTTCGCTTTGAAGATCTGTGAATACTCTCTTATATGTGAGACTGTGCTGTGGTACCATAAAGGTCAGAACGTACATATATGTTCAGCATCTTCCTCTCTACCCCAACGAGATCACGTTTCATCGCTGTATATTTATGTCCACACAGAGTATCGAAGCAACCCGCAACAGACATGTTACAGTAAATTACAAAAGTAATCACATGTTACTTTTACTGACATTACTCATAACTTTTACAAAACTATCGTGTGTGTGTCCTGTGCTGGCACTTGGCAGAAAGAGAGTTGCCGACTGGCGAGTTAAAAGATGTAGATGAGGATGATGACTATGAGTACAACACCGCGTTGCCAGTGTCCGCATCGACACCGAGAATCTTCCGCATGGCTGAAGACGTGTTTCCTCATAAGAGGGGGTAGCCCAAAGACTGCCACTTCGAGAGTCCGTTGCTTCTATGCTCCAAGAAGAACTTTCTTTGCAATAAGAGAGAGTGACAATACCTGTGATGAACAGAATAAAATGTCTTGTTGTTACAACATAGTGCTCTTTGACAATTATTTTCCACATCCTCAATAGCGGTGCGATTAACTTCGCAGTAATGACTCTGTAATGTAGTTACTGTTTCGTAGTAATTCTAATATAATTTCATTACATTTCAAGTGCAGTAACGAGTAATGTAATATATGTATAATTAAATTCTAGCTGGAGTAATGAGTAATGTAATTTAATTACATTTTAGAAGTAATTTACTCTGGTATGTTCCTGATGTAACGCAGAGAGCCGTCCCAATGAAGAATACGCCATTGCCGAATTCCGTAAACTCTTGTTCCAAGCTGTACCAGCAAAGGCTGTACAGCTACTTCCAATTCCCAGTTTCTCCTGCCTTCCTTTAGCCAGGTTTAACAGTAAAATGCTATGTGCCTCATTACAAGCGGACTTTCCAGGGAAAAAAGAATGCCATTCATAATGTTTCAACGTTACTGTCCAGAATTAACATCGTGCATTGTGTATAACCATTGTGCAGCCATTATTGCGTTTTATTTCGCTCGTAGAAAAATGTGGGATATCCATTCCTTTAATGATTTTTGGACACATTGAGTGCGAAACTCGGGATTGCAGCATGTTAGCTCTACAAAGCATGCCATGAACAGCATATTGCACCATGTACAACGAAACAAGCGAGAAGAAATAATGTTTCATCGCATTCATCCACACATATATGTTTTTAACACATATAAACTTTACTGTTCACAGTGCTGAATTCTTTATGCCAGGGTAGTTGAACTGTACAGGGCTAACGTTTGGGGTCCGTCTTCTTTTCCAGCAAGTACACTTCTCCTGTTTACTGTTGGTGCTGACACTAACAACCGAAATGAGAACATTTTTTACAAGAAGTCAAATCGAACGCTCGCAATATAGAAGGAGTAAAAAAAAATGAGGGAAAATTTCCTTTTGGAATGTGCCACATGGTCACGCGGTACGTGTTACTAGCTGTGGAATGAAATGTTGAGATGGCTGTCCGCTTATACGCGTTTTCTTCTTGTTATATCACGGCGCATATCAGACCTACTCGGTATGTTGATTGGTTCATATTTCCTGTGGGAAGACACTGTCGGAGACCCTGTGTCGTAACGCCACACATTGAGTAACCAGAACACATGGACACAGGAGTAATGCCGATGATGAGCTGTGCTCACATCAAAAGCTTCCACGGAAACCCACAGAAAATCACGGAGGATGATTAAACGCAGTCTTGACAATGTATACACTGGAACAGTTTTCACACCTTTAAGGCTACGGTTTCACGGTAGCCATCTTGAATGTACTTACGGGCTTCCTACGACGGGGCGCCACCTTCGCGGTTTCCGTGGATGACCCCGTTACGCGTGGAGCAGCTGGGGACTGCATCGTTTGACCTTGGGTCTCTCCTCTATGCTATTGTACCCGGTGTTTATGCGTGTGTAGAAGGGACGATTGTCTCGTAAGTCTTTTGAAACTGTTGTGCAAGACGGCGAGTTGATTTTCGTGCTTTCGTGTTTTGGGTAGAGCGCGTAGAGTGTGACGAAGACTATGCAAAATGTAATATATTTGAGATACATAAAAATATATATCTCAAATGCAAAATGGTCAACCAACAGTCATAAAAAATTGACTAAATAATTGCAGTCAACTGTAAAGAGTGCAGTCAGCAGTGCCGATCGGTAACAGTTGTTTGGTAACAGGTGCCCCAAGAACCCACCACATTAATGAGATTATCTGGACAGTTGATGTCCCTCAACACGGAGCGTATCCTTTGTTCCTTAACCATCCCGAATGTGTTCGAAACATCCATAGACAATAACAGCCCAGAGTTGTCTTCCATCCACGCTTTCCTTAATTTGCCAATAATTAGATGTAATGCTAACGTACCTGATTGTCCATGGGAAAATCCAAACTGTCCACCTCTGAAGAATTTTGCTGTAGTTAAGACCCTGTATAGCCCTGTATAGTAATTTTTCCAAAATTTTCCCCATAAGGAAAGGAATACAGATCGGCCTATAATCCCGATTAAGAGTTTATTAAGTTATTAAGAGATTAAGTCGATTTAAGAGTGACCGTTAATACGATGAAAGGTACACAGTAAATCTTTTTGCACCCTTTAGGGTGTAAAAGGGGTGTAATTTGCGGATGACACCCCACTTTTTTCAGTTACACCCTTCGCTACACCCTTGTCAAGCTACAAGGGTGTTTCATGGGTGTAAAATGGGTGTACATTATTATTCCATGCTGAAAGGGTGTCCACGTTAACACCCTTAAAGGTGTTCGCCATGGGAAAGCTTAAAAAACACTCTTAAGGCTGTGAAAAGTTTTACTGTGTAGATAACCCTCCGGGCACATTTATAACGCTCAGGTCATTAGCGAAAATGAAGTCCACCACTTCGTCCCCCTACTATCCCCACGATGCCCCCCACACACGGCTTGCTTTTAGCATGCCACTCATCCAAGCCAATAGACCACACCGGACATGTTCGGCAGGAGTTGGTCTATAGAAAAAAAGCATTGGGATGAAAAAAGTAGTCAACGGCAGAAACAGGCATAGAGACCAAACAGACAGGCACACGGAGAGTCGAACTCGGATCGCTAGATTCAGAGTCCAGAATGCTGACCATTACACCATGAGACCTCATATTCCGATGCCGGGCCTCCTGGGTGAAAGTTAGGTATCCTAGCCACTAGACCACACTGCACATGTTAAGCAGGAGTTGGTCAATAGAAAGAAGATGAAAAATAGTCAACGCCTGAAACAGGTATACATGCAAGAACAGACAGTTCCCATGGAGAGTCGAACTTAGATCGCTGGATTCGGTGTCCAGAGTGCTCACCATTACACCATGGGACCTTATATTCCGATGCCAAGAATCGATCCCGGGCCTCCTGGGTGAAAGCCAGGTATCCCAGCCACTAGACCACACCGGACACGTTAGGCAGGGGTTGGTTTATAGAGAAAAGGAATTCAGATGAAAAAAGTAGTCAACGCATGAAACAGGTATAGATACAAAAACCGACACGTCCCACCGAGAGTCGACCTCGGATCGCTGGACTCAGAGTGCTCACCATTACACCGTGGAACCTCATATTGTGACGACGATAACGAAGACTCATGCCACGCGACTCATGTCTCACGCATTCTCATTCTGTCCATTAAACCATTGCCATCACCACGCTGTACTGCCCGTATCATTTTGGTGGAGGTGCTGGCTCGCCCCGACGGAACTGCTGCCGCCAGGGTCATCGACACCCCAGCCCGACCTGCCAACAGACCTATGAGACCCAAGATGACCCGACCTGACCAGAAGTCCCCATCCCCGTTGAGAACCGACGCCCATGACAGCAGCACCCCGCGATGGCTCAGCTCCCGCCCTCGGACCACTGACCCTACAGCGAGCAGCACAGCGTCCCCATCGCCTCATCACCCCATGGTCGCCGAACATCGTTCCCCTGTGCATGCTCGTCCTCATCGTCATCACCCTTCAACCCGTTAGCATCCACGCCGTCGACGCCACCTTCCACCATCCTCGTGTCTTTTGGCGCAGCCGCGTTGCGCGCCGACTGGAGCACTTCAGAAACCAAGAATTTGAGCACGCCTACGACAGAAAACCGGGTGCCTGCTCCCAGAGTTTCAACAAAATTGGCCTTCAGTAAGATGCGATAAATACGACCTCACTGTTCTGATGGCCCGGGTCGTCCTCTTTCACTTGGTAGTGTCAGCCATTCCACGACTTCATATGTTGACGCTTGAGAGGTTAACGACAAACTGCCAGCATAGAGCGGCGAGCCCGAGGCGGCGATGGGGGATGATCCTCGTCTCTTTTGGGGCAGCCGCGTTGTGCGCCGACTGGAGCACTTCAGAAACCAAGAATTTGAGCACGCCTACGACAGAAAACCGGGTGCCTGCTCCCAGAGTTTCCACAAAATTGGCCTTCAGTCAGATGCGATAAATACGACCTCACTGTTCTGATGGCCCGGGTCGTCCTCTTTCACTTGGTAGTGTCAGCCATTCCACGACTTCATATGTTGACGCTTGAGAGGTTAACGACAAACTGCCAGCATAGAGCGGCGAGCCCGAGGCGGCGATGGGGGATGATCCTCGTCTCTTTTGAGGCAGCCGCGTTGTGCGCCGACTGGAGCACTTCAGAAACCAAGAATTTGAGCACGCCTACGACAGAAAACCGGGTGCCTGCTCCCAGAGTTTCAACAAAATTGGCCTTCAGTCAGATGCGATAAATACGACCTCACTGTTCTGATGGCCCGGGTCGTCCTCTTTCACTTGGTAGTGTCAGCCATTCCACGACTTCATATGTTGACGCTTGAGAGGTTAACGACAAACTGCCAGCATAGAGCGGCGAGCCCGAGGCGGCGATGGGGGATGATCCTCGTCTCTTTTGGGCAGCCGCGTTGTGCGCCGACTGGAGCACTTCAGAAACCAAGAATTTGAGCACGCCTACGACAGAAAACCGGGTGCCTGCTCCCAGAGTTTCAACAAAATTGGCCTTCAGTAAGATGCGATAAATACGACCTCACTGTTCTGATGGCCCGGGTCGTCCTCTTTCACTTGGTAGTGTCAGCCATTCCACGACTTCATATGTTGACGCTTGAGAGGTTAACGACAAACTGCCAGCATAGAACGGCGAGCCCGAGGCGGCGATGGGGGATGATCCTCGTCTCTTTTGGGGCAGCCGCGTTGTGCGCCGACTGGAGCACTTCAGAAACCAAGAATTTGAGCACGCCTACGACAGAAAACCGGGTGCCTGCTCCCAGAGTTTCAACAAAATTGGCCTTCAGTAAGATGCGATAAATACGACCTCACTGTTCTGATGGCCCGGGTCGTCCTCTTTCACTTGGTAGTGTCAGCCATTCCACGACTTCATATGTTGACGCTTGAGAGGTTAACGACAAACTGCCAGCATAGAGCGGCGAGCCCGAGGCGGCGATGGGGGATGATCCTCGTCTCTTTTGGGCAGCCGCGTTGTGCGCCGACTGGAGCACTTCAGAAACCAAGAATTTGAGCACGCCTACGACAGAAAACCGGGTGCCTGCTCCCAGAGTTTCAACAAAATTGGCCTTCAGTAAGATGCGATAAATACGACCTCACTGTTCTGATGGCCCGGGTCGTCCTCTTTCACTTGGTAGTGTCAGCCATTCCACGACTTCATATGTTGACGCTTGAGAGGTTAACGACAAACTGCCAGCATAGAGCGGCGAGCCCGAGGCGGCGATGGGGGATGATCCTCGTCTCTTTTGGGCAGCCGCGTTGTGCGCCGACTGGAGCACTTCAGAAACCAAGAATTTGAGCACGCCTACGACAGAAAACCGGGTGCCTGCTCCCAGAGTTTCAACAAAATTGGCCTTCAGTAAGATGCGATAAATACGACCTCACTGTTCTGATGGCCCGGGTCGTCCTCTTTCACTTGGTAGTGTCAGCCATTCCACGACTTCATATGTTGACGCTTGAGAGGTTAACGACAAACTGCCAGCATAGAGCGGCGAGCCCGAGGCGGCGATGGGGGATGATCCTCGTCTCTTTTGGGGCAGCCGCGTTGTGCGCCGACTGGAGCACTTCAGAAACCAAGAATTTGAGCACGCCTACGACAGAAAACCGGGTGCCTGCTCCCAGAGTTTCAACAAAATTGGCCTTCAGTAAGATGCGATAAATACGACCTCACTGTTCTGATGGCCCGGGTCGTCCTCTTTCACTTGGTAGTGTCAGCCATTCCACGACTTCATATGTTGACGCTTGAGAGGTTAACGACAAACTGCCAGCATAGAGCGGCGAGCCCGAGGCGGCGATGGGGGATGATCCTCGTCTCTTTTGGGGCAGCCGCGTTGTGCGCCGACTGGAGCACTTCAGAAACCAAGAATTTGAGCACGCCTACGACAGAAAACCGGGTGCCTGCTCCCAGAGTTTCAACAAAATTGGCCTTCAGTAAGATGCGATAAATACGACCTCACTGTTCTGATGGCCCGGGTCGTCCTCTTTCACTTGGTAGTGTCAGCCATTCCACGACTTCATATGTTGACGCTTGAGAGGTTAACGACAAACTGCCAGCATAGAGCGGCGAGCCCGAGGCGGCGATGGGGGATGATCCTCGTCTCTTTTGGGCAGCCGCGTTGTGCGCCGACTGGAGCACTTCAGAAACCAAGAATTTGAGCACGCCTACGACAGAAAACCGGGTGCCTGCTCCCAGAGTTTCAACAAAATTGGCCTTCAGTAAGATGCGATAAATACGACCTCACTGTTCTGATGGCCCGGGTCGTCCTCTTTCACTTGGTAGTGTCAGCCATTCCACGACTTCATATGTTGACGCTTGAGAGGTTAACGACAAACTGCCAGCATAGAGCGGCGAGCCCGAGGCGGCGATGGGGGATGATCCTCGTCTCTTTTGGGGCAGCCGCGTTGTGCGCCGACTGGAGCACTTCAGAAACCAAGAATTTGAGCACGCCTACGACAGAAAACCGGGTGCCTGCTCCCAGAGTTTCAACAAAATTGGCCTTCAGTAAGATGCGATAAATACGACCTCACTGTTCTGATGGCCCGGGTCGTCCTCTTTCACTTGGTAGTGTCAGCCATTCCACGACTTCATATGTTGACGCTTGAGAGGTTAACGACAAACTGCCAGCATAGAGCGGCGAGCCCGAGGCGGCGATGGGGGATGATCCTCGTCTCTTTTGGGGCAGCCGCGTTGTGCGCCGACTGGAGCACTTCAGAAACCAAGAATTTGAGCACGCCTACGACAGAAAACCGGGTGCCTGCTCCCAGAGTTTCAACAAAATTGGCCTTCAGTAAGATGCGATAAATACGACCTCACTGTTCTGATGGCCCGGGTCGTCCTCTTTCACTTGGTAGTGTCAGCCATTCCACGACTTCATATGTTGACGCTTGAGAGGTTAACGACAAACTGCCAGCATAGAGCGGCGAGCCCGAGGCGGCGATGGGGGATGATCCTCGTCTCTTTTGGGGCAGCCGCGTTGTGCGCCGACTGGAGCACTTCAGAAACCAAGAATTTGAGCACGCCTACGACAGAAAACCGGGTGCCTGCTCCCAGAGTTTCAACAAAATTGGCCTTCAGTAAGATGCGATAAATACGACCTCACTGTTCTGATGGCCCGGGTCGTCCTCTTTCACTTGGTAGTGTCAGCCATTCCACGACTTCATATGTTGACGCTTGAGAGGTTAACGACAAACTGCCAGCATAGAGCGGCGAGCCCGAGGCGGCGATGGGGGATGATCCTCGTCTCTTTTGGGGCAGCCGCGTTGTGCGCCGACTGGAGCACTTCAGAAACCAAGAATTTGAGCACGCCTACGACAGAAAACCGGGTGCCTGCTCCCAGAGTTTCAACAAAATTGGCCTTCAGTAAGATGCGATAAATACGACCTCACTGTTCTGATGGCCCGGGTCGTCCTCTTTCACTTGGTAGTGTCAGCCATTCCACGACTTCATATGTTGACGCTTGAGAGGTTAACGACAAACTGCCAGCATAGAGCGGCGAGCCCGAGGCGGCGATGGGGGATGATCCTCGTCTCTTTTGGGGCAGCCGCGTTGTGCGCCGACTGGAGCACTTCAGAAACCAAGAATTTGAGCACGCCTACGACAGAAAACCGGGTGCCTGCTCCCAGAGTTTCAACAAAATTGGCCTTCAGTAAGATGCGATAAATACGACCTCACTGTTCTGATGGCCCGGGTCGTCCTCTTTCACTTGGTAGTGTCAGCCATTCCACGACTTCATATGTTGACGCTTGAGAGGTTAACGACAAACTGCCAGCATAGAGCGGCGAGCCCGAGGCGGCGATGGGGGATGATCCTCGTCTCTTTTGGGGCAGCCGCGTTGTGCGCCGACTGGAGCACTTCAGAAACCAAGAATTTGAGCACGCCTACGACAGAAAACCGGGTGCCTGCTCCCAGAGTTTCAACAAAATTGGCCTTCAGTAAGATGCGATAAATACGACCTCACTGTTCTGATGGCCCGGGTCGTCCTCTTTCACTTGGTAGTGTCAGCCATTCCACGACTTCATATGTTGACGCTTGAGAGGTTAACGACAAACTGCCAGCATAGAGCGGCGAGCCCGAGGCGGCGATGGGGGATGATCCTCGTCTCTTTTGGGGCAGCCGCGTTGTGCGCCGACTGGAGCACTTCAGAAACCAAGAATTTGAGCACGCCTACGACAGAAAACCGGGTGCCTGCTCCCAGAGTTTCAACAAAATTGGCCTTCAGTAAGATGCGATAAATACGACCTCACTGTTCTGATGGCCCGGGTCGTCCTCTTTCACTTGGTAGTGTCAGCCATTCCACGACTTCATATGTTGACGCTTGAGAGGTTAACGACAAACTGCCAGCATAGAGCGGCGAGCCCGAGGCGGCGATGGGGGATGATCCTCGTCTCTTTTGGGGCAGCCGCGTTGTGCGCCGACTGGAGCACTTCAGAAACCAAGAATTTGAGCACGCCTACGACAGAAAACCGGGTGCCTGCTCCCAGAGTTTCAACAAAATTGGCCTTCAGTAAGATGCGATAAATACGACCTCACTGTTCTGATGGCCCGGGTCGTCCTCTTTCACTTGGTAGTGTCAGCCATTCCACGACTTCATATGTTGACGCTTGAGAGGTTAACGACAAACTGCCAGCATAGAGCGGCGAGCCCGAGGCGGCGATGGGGGATGATCCTCGTCTCTTTTGGGGCAGCCGCGTTGTGCGCCGACTGGAGCACTTCAGAAACCAAGAATTTGAGCACGCCTACGACAGAAAACCGGGTGCCTGCTCCCAGAGTTTCAACAAAATTGGCCTTCAGTAAGATGCGATAAATACGACCTCACTGTTCTGATGGCCCGGGTCGTCCTCTTTCACTTGGTAGTGTCAGCCATTCCACGACTTCATATGTTGACGCTTGAGAGGTTAACGACAAACTGCCAGCATAGAGCGGCGAGCCCGAGGCGGCGATGGGGGATGATCCTCGTCTCTTTTGGGGCAGCCGCGTTGTGCGCCGACTGGAGCACTTCAGAAACCAAGAATTTGAGCACGCCTACGACAGAAAACCGGGTGCCTGCTCCCAGAGTTTCAACAAAATTGGCCTTCAGTAAGATGCGATAAATACGACCTCACTGTTCTGATGGCCCGGGTCGTCCTCTTTCACTTGGTAGTGTCAGCCATTCCACGACTTCATATGTTGACGCTTGAGAGGTTAACGACAAACTGCCAGCATAGAACGGCGAGCCCGAGGCGGCGATGGGGGATGATCCTCGTCTCTTTTGGGCAGCCGCGTTGTGCGCCGACTGGAGCACTTCAGAAACCAAGAATTTGAGCACGCCTACGACAGAAAACCGGGTGCCTGCTCCCAGAGTTTCAACAAAATTGGCCTTCAGTAAGATGCGATAAATACGACCTCACTGTTGTGATGGCCCGGGTCGTCCTCTTTCACTTAGTAGAGTCAGCCATTCCACGACTTCATATGTTGATGCTTGAGAGGTCTATGCATTTGACAATAACGAACAGCGGAAGGCGTACATCGTCCTTTTCTCTTGTGGCGTTACCCGCGCGATCCACCTCGGATTGGCGACCGGGATGTCCACTCAACACTTCCTCGGCGCATTTAGGCGTTTTGCGTCCCGACGCGGGGTCCAGTCACTGATCATGTCAGACAATGCTCGCACCTTCCATCAGACGACACGGATTCTCACCACCGTGTCCTCAGAAGTGCAAGACTTTGTCGCAAGGAATCGCATCAAATGGAGGTTTATTGTCGAAAGAGCACCCTGGTGGGGCGGATGGTGGGAGAGGGTGGCCAGATGCGTGAAGGACTCCCTCAGGGGTTGCTTAGGAAGGCGCCATTTGACCTATGAAGATCTTACAACGGCCTTATGCGAAGTAGAATGCATAGTGAATTGCCGGCCGCTGACGTATGTGGATTCCGATCCCGCCGCCCTGCACCCTTTGACTCCTGCAGACTTCCTCGTAGGGAAGCGCTTGACTGCCACCCCAACACCGGGCGAAGTTGCACAGCCGTTGGACGCAGGGAGACTCAAGCACTACCTGAAAGCACAGGATAGTCTTCGCCAGCAGTTCTGGAGCAGGTGGCGCAAGGAATACCTCTTCCAGCTGAGATCCGCGCATATGGCGAAACGGGACCCGGAGAGTCAACTGAGGGTCGGAGATGTGGTCGTTATCCACGAAAAAGGACCGCCGCTACTGTGGAAGCTCGGCCGCGTAACTCAGACCATTCCCGGACGCGACGGTGTTGTTCGTGCCTGTGCGGTCATGCTGGCCAACAAGACCATTCTTCACCGTCCCGTGCAGTTGCTGCACCGCTTGGAAGGGGATATCGCACCACCCGGGAGGATGTGGAAGAAAGAGGAGGAGGAGAGGGCTTTTAGGCTCAGTGGTGGACGAAGACGAGGAGCGAGAGGAATAAAAGTTCAGTTTGTAGAAGGCATCAGATCTGTCGGTGACGAATTCTTGGGTCCGATTCGAAACAATGATCACAGTTCCCCAACAAGTTTTAATTCCTGAGGGTGTATACTGTAGAGGTGGGCTAGATCTACAACAGTTAATACAAGGTATTATATACTATGAATACCTTTAAAAATATCATGTGACACATATGCTTTTACTTTTTGGAGGTGCTGCGGTGATCGAAGTTTGTGGGCACTGCTCAGGTTTTGCACCCATTTCTTGAGTATGTCGAGGCAGCTGTGAAGGAGAGAACACTGGTTAGGATGCAACTAGTTAAAAATAAATATGATGTTTAGCAAAAGCATTGCATAAATGTTTAAAACATCAGTTTAAAACGGGGTTTACAATCCCGATATCTTTTAGAAATTGCAACGTTTAAACGCCGTTTTAAAAAGAATTATAGCTTCATCACCAAGACAATGCTGGGTGAAGGGGCCTAAGGTGCATATAAAACTCTCTGAAGTGATGTGATCCATGATGTGAACATGTAGAGAGAATGTGCAAAATTGAGAGAGGCTCACCACAGTGCGTGCACTGAGGTGATTCCTCCCCATAAAGTAGGAACCCGTGGATGAGGAACACATGATACTTATCTGCAAGCTCGATCGCATCACACTGCACAGACGATCCTCTGGGTAGCCCCCGTGAGGAAACCTGTATTGAGAGACCACTTTTGCCTTAAACACAGCTACAAATTATTATTAACATTATTAATTATCAATAAAAATTATTATTATCGCAACAAGCTTACAACATAGCTCAGACACAAAGGTGGTATCCATAAGTCACACCACAGCACCGTTACGTAGGATTCTTTGTCACAAATCAAACCAAGGCACAAAACAATACCAATACATGAAAAAGATCGACTCTCTTGGTCTCATTACGTCGTAATACTGAACTTGTGCGCGAAAGTGATTCAAAGAAATGACTGTGCACTTGCTTCCGTAGAGAACACCGTGTACCGTGCTAGCAATGCATGCAGAAAAGCGCTCCAGTGCTCGCACATATTGATGACGACACTATCAGTGTAGTGTAACATGTTCTCTCCAGCAAATTATGCACTCAAACTGTATTTGCCGGGTAAAATGGAAGTGTGTTCGATTGAACCTCGGAAGAGCGATCAAACAACTTGCACCCAGTGCTGGTTCTGGGGAAAAAACACTTGGTAATTGTCAAATAAATGTACAAAATGGACGCCTATTTATTCCTTGATAAAGAATGACTCACCTGTAGAAATTTTGGCCCTGTATCCTTGCCGGTACGGTTGGTACGAGCGTAATTGCAAGAAGTTGCCATGATCGCTGCAGCGACTGTTTTGGGTACATTAAGATGGCGGCCGGTTGCCGCACGCTCGCGCTCCCTATCCGCGATCCAGCGTTTTACAATCGAGATCAGTGGCACGGACGTGTCGGTTTACTGTGTGTATTCATCTTTGGACTATTGTTGTCTTCGGAAATACGTGCCTACATTTGTTACGATGGATAACGATTTATTGATTTCGCTCGCAAGGCATACAAACGCCACTTCAACACGCCATAGGCGGTAAGCATCTTCATGTGTGTTAGTCGAAAGCGAAGGGATGGCGGTGTTGCATGTAATCTCATAGATAAAATATGATTCACGTTTCATATGACAACGTTTACCTTGCGATTCCGGTAGCACTACTGAATTCTGCACGTGTTGCGAAGGTTCATACGTACTCAACGTAATTACACGGGTTGCCTCGCTTCCTACGCTGGGCGTTATTCCCTCCATCGGCTTGTTTCCCCGTTTGTTTCCCACGTGGCTACACAGGGTTGGCAACAAATGGAGCAGCTCCGCAGTAGCTAAGGGGTAGAAATTCGTCCACTAACACTGTCCATGACCAATGGATGGCTGCGCCCGGGAGGTCACGCTCGGGGCTAGGAGAATACCATTGACGGCGCGACAATTACGTTCTCTAGCGTCTTCCTATATTAACTCTATGGTTTTAAAACTGAATCGTCGTTGTCGTCACCGCTGCGTGCCGCATAGCGTCGGGAGTGGCGAACACTTTCCTTCTTAAAGCTTATGTGACACCGGCAAATTTGGATAACAGCCAGTGATTATATGGAGCCGTGGTCGATCTTCAACTCAGTTCTTATAGCGATATTCGCAGTAACATTTCAAAATTTCGAAGTTCGTAAAAGACGAGTCAACAGTAGAAATACAAAAACAGTACAAAACAGTACATAGAAACAGTACAACAGGATATAGGGAGTGGTAGGCTAAAAGATAAGGAAGATGGCTCACTAATTTTGTGACTCATCTAATCAGTCAACAATACAAAAACAAAAAACAGTACAAATGTTTCGGTCTCTCTCCTGTCTCAATTGCTTCAAGACATTTATCTCCTCGAAAGAATGGAGAAACTCTGAATTAATCTCCATTTCTTAAAACGATCGACCATAACCAGGCCGCCGAACATTTCGCATCTAATGGGACTCCGTAAAAGAAAACTCTGGTCATAATACGCAAATATGCATTTCGTTCGGTTCATACCAGCTCGCAATGACCCATATAACTGAACTTTCAAAGATGAGTAGCCAGCGCGCCTCTTTCCATCATGCGTACGTCAAATGGCTACGTAGCCTTTTGCCGTCCAATCGCGGGGCCGAGCTTCGAACATGACGTTTCAAATTACCAGCCAATAAACGCGCTTCATTATCAGCTGTGAGCATAGGGCTCTCATAATAACTAGAAACAGCCAGCAGAGAGGGGTATCTCAACATGTGGACCGCCGTGATCGATACGGTAGGCCTAGCGTGTTACGAACGGTGGCTCCTACGAGTTCTCTGCGCTGCTCTTTCATGTCGCAGCGCAGGGTTTAAACTGTGCGATACTCGTTCCCTAAACAATTCAAACGCACAGGTGATGACAGACAAAACAAATACACTTCGCACAGGGCGTGGCACACGGAGCCCAGCGGAAGTGACTTGCATTGGATTGGATATCATTGCACCGAACGCACCCTGTCTTCACACTTGGAAATGCTGTGGCAAATCCGACTGAATCCAGAATCTCTATCAATGCGCCTCCCGGACTTGGACATTGGGAGAGGGTCTCGGCCCTGTACAAATACCTTTGCTCTTCCCCATTACTCTCTCTCTCCTAGCTTTTCTTCTAGCCTCTCTCCTTATGATTTCTATGGCTGTAAGGCGGAGCGCTTCGTTTGTTTTCTATGGAACTTGAGTCTGCGCTCCGCGGTTCTGAAATTGAGCGTCATGATATCTCCAACATTTTCGCCTGGAGCAAACGCCAGCAGATGGACTGCTGTCGTTGGACGCGGTTCGAACCCGGGTTCCCAGGAGGAACCCGTGTGTGACATGGCGACATGGTCCTGGGTGACATGGCGAGCACGCTAACCACTGTACCAGGCGAGCTGGAGACGCGATGCCGCGTGACTCAAACCAAAGTACGACAGCGCCCTCGTCGGAACCATTCGAACATGACGAAGACGGCCCATCGCGCTCCTACCTTAGATTCCGTAACTGTAGTGACGGATCCATGCGCGCTCGCGGCGTGCTGCGTGCTACTGCGCGGAAAACGTAGTGCGCGTGTGATACCTAAATTAAATGCATTTCTTTTTCAGTTTGAGATTGTAACTGTTTTGGTATTGAATAGAAGAGGACTCGCATTCATCTAGTCCATTCCCCAGGGGGAATAAAATCATACGTGGAACCCTTGACCGTAATTGGTGAGGAAAGTGCGACATCAAAATAATGGGAAGTTAGAGCGCAGGGCGGAGCTAAAATGCGAAAGAGTGCAGCGAATATTTCATTCGCATGCAAGCTCCTTTTTGTTTTGAGCGCTAGTAACTTTCCCTGCTTAAGTTGCAATAATATAACGCAGAGAGATGCGCACCTTTTATACCTGTTTACGGCTCCTTTAATGTCTCGAAAGGCCTTTGTAAGCGACTCTCTGCACGATGCCCATTATCTCCCTTGCGGGCCCTTTATCAGGAGTCACCCGACGACGATCCTCTTTTCAGCCGAGAGTGTCCGCTGCTGGCATAACAGCTCAGGGTTGCTCACCCAAAATGAAGCATTTGCGCCTGCCTCCTCAATGACGAGCGGAAAGGTGCCCCGGCATTTTCGACCTTCAAGTTGAGTTCTAAAAGTCCTAAATCTAAAGTCTAAAATAGACTCTTGCATGACCCGGGTTTTTTACATCTGCCTAGCTAAGGGGTTGCTATGCCCTAGCATGCAGAGTCGTGTTGTTTTCCTCCTGTGCAAAGATAAGTCTCGAAAACTGGACCCAGGTTCTTATCGCCCGATTACTTTACAGACGAGCGATTATAAGACACTAGCTACAACTCTTCTGTTGCGCGTTTCACCTCTGTTGGAGAAGGTGTTATGGGTTCGCCATTGCTTGTATAAGGTACGTGGAAAAGTTGTATAGGGGGCACTAGAAGCGTTGTCACTGTCGCTGGCGGCCTGTCGCTGCACTTTAATCCAACTTGTGGTGTCCGTCAAGGATGCCCTCTCTGTCCTCTTTTGTACGCCATCGTCATCAACACTCTATTCGAGAGACTGTGTTGGATTCCTGTTACTCTGACACTGCCCAATGGATGCCTCCACCTCTTCTTTTTCTGTACGTGGATGACATCTCTGTGATACCTTCTGGCGAGTGTTCCCTAGAGCCTGTTTAGAAGGCGTTTGAAGATTACGGAGCTGTTTCCGGCCAGACTGAAAAGATCAAAAAGTGTAGCACTGTTTTTGAACCTGCAGCGCTCCTGCGGGGCTCCTTTACGTGTTCCAGAGAGACCAGATGTCAAGACTCTTGACGTGACTTTTAATTGCACTGGCATATCTAGAGTAAATTGACCACATGTTTTTAGAGCTGTCCTGCAGAATCTTGAAAGGACCGATCCCACGATCATTTCGAATTCGTTCCCCTGTATTAGTAAGATAGTAATTAGTAAGATAATAATCAAGCAAGATAATTCACTCTGTGAAATACGAAGTTTAAAATGGTTCAAATAGAAAATATATTGTATATTAACCACGGGATGGAACGGTAGGTGTTACGGCCCGCCTTCGATGTGAACTGGGAGTGACACCATGCACAGAACGTGGTGAGGACTCGTGGACGGGCTTTTGGGAGCAAACTGCAAAATTTGCAAACAAGCTTGCAAACTTCACCATGAAATGTGTTTTAATTTCACCTAGATTGTATCTAACCTTTGACACAGGATTCTAAGACAAACAACAACAACTTTATTTCGGGATGACCGATGGGGAGTTTCATCGCCAGGCGGCGACACTCTTCCCCGTTGCTGGAGGTGAGGCGGGGAATGAAATAATGAGTCCCATCTCAATAAGGAACGAAATCTTGTGGCGTCCAGAAAGGTGAAGAGCACCTTGAGGGCAGAGCGTTGGTGAGCTGAATGCGGCCAGGGGTCAAGCAATTTTGTGAGAGATGGGGGTGGGAGTATAGCTCGTTGAGGGATGCGGAGAGTGGGGATCGGGAAAATTGGTAATGTGGAGAAAGGAGAAGAATGTGCTCGAGATCTTCAACAGCACCGCAGTGGCTGCAGGGGGGAGAGGCGACTTGTCTCAAGCGGTAGTGCCACTGTGCTGTGAAAGCCACGTCGAGGCGCATTCGATGCGGCATCTCGCCGAGAGATATGTGCTGGCATGCGGAAAGCGAGCGCTGGGTCACCTCTGCTCAGCATGGCGGGGGGTAGAATGTCAGCGGTGCGTTGGCGGGTAGCCAGAGGAGTCACGAGGCGTCGAAGTATGAATCGCCGATCTTCTCTCAACAGCGTAATACGCGTCCGTCCCCGAGACGAGAGAGCTGCTTCGGCGGCGCTGTCAGCTTGTTCATTGCCTTCGACACCGCAAGGGGATGGAACCCATTGGAAAACGACACTGTGCCCTGCATCGTAGACAAGTTTGTAAGACGTTAGCACATCCATAACCACTGGTGCGGAAGAGCCTCGTATGCCAGAACTTTCAGTTGCTTGCAGCGCAGAGGTTGAGTCAGTAAAGACCACCCAATTCCGTGGGGTGAAGGGAACGATGTACTGCAGAAAGAAAAGTATGGCGTAGAGTTCCGCAGCTATGAATGAGGTATAATGCCAAAGGCGACGTCCTTCAACTACGTCGTAGGGCCCGTAGAAAACTCGAGTTCTCCAAGGGCATGTCCAGCAAGAGTTTTCTACAGGCCCTACGACGGTTCCTCTCATGGAGAGAGGACTATGCCGCATTGTGCATTCTTGGTTCGAGTATCGCGAGACATGGTCGCAAATAAATGATGCTACGATGGAATGCTTGAGTAACTGCCTTTAAGCGAAGCTCCACGACGAAAGATTGGACATAAATCCTAAGACAACTATAATATAGCCGTTGACTGTCAGCATGGTTACCGGAGCACGTTTTTCTCTCTGAACTTCTTCGTCAGAACATACATGACATACATCGGGGACATTTTACGAGCTGCTGAGTACCGAACGATCCATAGACACTGTGTCTGTCGCATAATCTCTTCCTCCGTTTCTGATGCTTGCCTTTCGCCGTATTTCGTATGATTTCGACGCGCAGATATATACCACGTCGTTGCTGTCCAAATCAAAACCATCCACCCACATGGTCCCGCGGCGTCTGTCATCCTCGTCGTTCACAGTTGGCTCAGAGAATTGGATAGCTATGACGTAAGCCCATTTCAAAGGCAATTATCCAACAGTCACGTCCTGCTATTTTTGTCAGATAACTCCTCCCCAGTTGTACTGAATACAGTTAGAGGTCGATGTGTGTACTCGATAGTGAAGGATCATGAGAAAGTTGTCCTGCAGAGTGCTCGCTATTCACGGAAATCATCATGGTCCCTTTAAGTTCGTTAATTTGCCCATCACTTTCCCGCTTACCTGGTAGTGGCCTGGTACTACAGTGACTTGTGGTTCCTATAGGAGTCGTGGCCACGCCGACATCACTGATTCAAACTGCCACCGCAAGGCACGAGTTCCTAGATGGTGGTGGTAAAAGGGCTCGGCGTTGTCGGCCTCACATGGTCGCGTTCCTGGGCATGATCCTAGCCAGAATATTTCACAGGATTGTGTCACCGGCACCAGTTAACTCAGGCGTCGCCGTCATCGCGTTCCGCTATACATTTTTATTATGAACGCATCCGTCACACCAGCGAAGTTGAATGACTGGCGTTGATGATAGCAGTCGCCGGACCCGAATTTCGCGTTAGCGGTGATCACCGCGGTAACAATACACAGACTTTACCGTGTTTTATATGCTCTTCCCGTCCCTCCCCGTCAAGCCGTCCCTGTGTGGTAGGAGTCATCTTAACACAAGTCCCAAAAAGATGACAAAGAGATACCACGTAACTCCACTAAGTATATGTAACCTAGAACAAAGCAAACTTCTAGCAGGTCCTTGCTGTGCGAGGTCAGAATTTGGCGTCACCACGTCAGGGCACACATACGTAATAGAACCCTTACTCCGCCACGCTGAGGGTGAGTGGCATATCATGTTCTAGCCAGCCCGTAGGACTGTACTGCACTCCGCAGCGACACCTCCGTGTTTGGATTGTTCGCTTGGTATGCCCAGTACGAAAAGCAAACTATCCTAGAGAGTGTTGTTATCTAGCTTGTGGGACTGTAACGTAAAGTTAGTGTCTGTCGAAAGGGGACTACCTCCATACGTAGGTCTGCTGCTTGATGATAATACATGCTCTACTGTTTGATGACAATACACGAAGGAGCCCCCATAGGTAATTCTCCTGCTTGATGAGAATACAACGGTATATGAATACGACGAGGTGGCAAGACGTGCACTGCTCTTCGCTTTAGGGCGAGAGCAGTACTGTTTTTGAAATGTGATGTGAGCAAGCTTTCATTTGTCCCATCCTACAGTTGGCAATACGAAGGCATGCACTGTCGCTGCTCTGTTAGGCCTGGTGGAACTATTTCCTTTAAATTTTTTCACGTTCGTTCCTTGTAACTGCAACTGTTTTGTTGAATAACTGGGTGCGAAGCCGTGCCTCCCGTTTGAGACAACGGGTCTATGATAAAATGTGCGACAACAAATGCGTGTTGGTGTTCAAAGTGCGAGCACCTCAGCGTTACTTTGGAAAAGATGTATTGGATGAATTTAAACTCGCCGCGCCTGGTAAAGTTCGTGGTGGGCAGAATAAAAGGTACGGTTATTATGAGGTGGTAATGAATGATTTGGAAGCAGTGAGGTTGCTTTAGGAAGAGGGATCGGTTGTGATTGGAGAGAGGTGACGTTGATGTGTTTGATTTGGGAGTAAAGACGAAGAGGGTCACGGTGTTCAGGTACCCGATTGATTATCCTCACACAGACTTAGAGAAGGAACTGAGGCGATACAGAGTTGTAATGGGTACGGGATTCCTTCTCATGGAGCTTAGAGGGGAACTACCCAGCTTTTTGACGGTGAGAGGGACACGCATTGAATGTCTGTAACACGGGGTTCCGCGAAGGTGTGCTGAGTATGATTGTAAGACCCTTAGATGACGGTGGTATCTCTCCCTCTATGAAGGAGAATGTGGGAAGCGTAAGGCAGAAAAGGGAGAGGAAACGGAACGTCCCAGCCGACGTTAGAGTTTCGGTGTGGGGAGGAGCTTCTGATCCTGCTCACACTCCGTGGATTTCCGACGAGAATGTTCCTTGTTTTGGAAACACGGACATGGAGGGGAACAACGGTGTCGCTGAGGATGTGAAAAATTCGGCGGATGCGCATGGTGGCGATAAAAATTCGGTAGAAATGCGGGAGAATATTGCGGGAAAAGCAGATAAGGAAATGAGCGGGCACTTGAGGAAGAAAGTGCAGTCTTTCATCAGGTTCATCATGAGAACAAGCAGGATGCTGAAGATGACGAAAGCCAGGTTAGAGGAGGAACCGGAGGCAGTATTTGGAAGGGTGTAGTAGGGTGGACATCAAGAAAGTTTGAGGTGCTCAAAAGTCTCTCTAGTGATGAATATGTCGAATGAATATGTCGGTAGTTCCGGTCGGTCGTTCCGGTAGTCGGTCGTTAGTTCTAAAAATAATAGAAATAAACCGGCACAGAATTTCATAAAAATGTAATTCTGTGTCGCTTTATTTTCCCACCCATCATGTAAAGCCCTCGAGCATATGAGGTAAGTAATTAAATAAATAGATAAAATAAATAAAAAAGTGAAGAGCGTGTGAGTGACAGTAGTAACAGGAATGATAGAGGCATGACGATGAAAAAGGAGGAGGATATGGATACCTTATGGATTCTTACATGGATACGGAACTTTTTAAGTAACAGAAAGCAGTTCGTGTTTGTTAACGATTTCCCGCCCTCATTAGACCGAGTAACTTCCAAAATCTTCCAGGGTTCGGTTATTGGCGCCCTGTTATTTCTAATTTAAATTAATGACCTTCCATCTGGATTGACATCTCGTATTCGCATATTTGCTGATGATAGCGTCATTTATCGTCATGTATCAAGTTCGTCAGAACAAATTGCCTTCCAAGATGACCTTCATAAGATCGTTTCCTGGTGCTCCTGTGTGTGTCCGTTCATGATGCTGTAGGGTCGAAATTTCACCGAACTTAGCATGGCAAACACAGCACTTGTGCGGCTTCTCGCCCGTGTGTGTCCGCTTGTGTCGCCTTAGGTTACTGCTCTGGCTGAACTTAGCAGGACAGACATCACACTTGTATGGCTTCTCGCCTGTGTGTGTTCGTTCATGACGCTGTAGGGTCACAATTTCACTGAACTTAGCATGGCAAACACAGCACTTGTGCGGCTTCTCGCCCGTGTGTGTCCGCTTGTGTCGCCTTAGGTTACTGCTCTGGCTGAACTTAGCAGGGCAGACATCGCACTTGTATGGCTTCTCGCCTGTGTGTATCCGCTTGTGCTTCCGTAGGTTAGTGCTCTGCCTAAACTGTGCTGGGCAGACATCGCACTTGTATGGCTTCTCGCCTGTGTGTGTCCGTTTGTGCTGCTGCAGTTTCCCTCTCAGACTGAACTCCGCAGGGCACACATTGCACTTGTACAGCTTCTCGCTTGTCTGTGTCAGCTTGTGAAGCCGCCGATGCGTGATTTGGCTGAGCTTCGCGGGGCAGATATCACTCCTGTCTGGCTTGTCTCCCGTCTGTGCTTGCTTGTGGCACCGCAGGCTCTTCCTTAGGTGGGACTGTCCAGGACAGAGATCGGACTTACATGGCTTCTTGTTAGTATGCTTTGACACGAGGCTTTCATCACTCCCAGTCGGTGCGAATGCAGGGGGACAGATGTTGTACGTAAGACTCTCATCTCCCATCTGATCATTCGGTGAAGAAGTAACGGCACACATTTCAGACTCACTGTGACACTGTGCAAATACGTCCTGTTTCAGGCTGTCTTTCGATGTGTATGCAAGTGCACATGGCTCGCTCTGGTCTGAAAGTCGCTCAGTGGGTCCACCGTTCGTAGTGCCTGGTAGAGCGTTGTCGAACTGTGGTTCAACAGTCATTGTGCTGATCTTGAACTGTGCCTCTGGAGAAGTACAATCCGAAGAGTCTTGATCACAAATGCCTCTGGGCTGGTCCTTTATGTGGAGCAAACCAGTGCTTGCTCTTGCTCCTGGAATTTCGGAAATCGGAAATTAAGAGGGCATACAGTACAAGTGCATCTCTGATTGACGATTTTTGGAAAAACTTGATCGCGCTGCATTCCCTGTCACGCTGCTCGCTTCCGACTGCGCAAATAGTCCACCTTGTGCACTACTGAGGCCCCATGTTTAAAGTGGCTTGCCCCCTTACTCTGGCACTTCCTGCGAGTTAAAGAGTCGGACTTTGACACGGAAGACCCAGAGGTCGACTCAGGACAGTCACAACCTTGTCTTTCATCCCTTTTTTAATGAAATTTTTCGTAAACCTTCGTATTGTTTGGACACCTCAAAGCTCTACTCCCTGTCTCTCTCTCTGTTGGGGATTACTTTTGCTCCAATCAATTCTCAGTACACCACGTGACACTGAACCGGTTTCAAACAGTCATTTGTTTTTGCTCAGGAGCTCAACAAGAACCGAACCGTTTTCTTCGAACCGAAAACACCTTTTACGCTTCGACATCCTGGCCAGGAGTGACTTGTGTTTTTGTAAGCAGAAAATGAATAACAAGGATTGCCTTTTTCAGCTGGATTTGCCCTTCCAAAAGTGAACTGTCTTTTCCAATGTCGAAAGGGATCCTTCATTCTCAGATGCTTGCAACAGCCATTCTCACTGAATTCAACAGACAGTGGATTTCACACGACTGCGAAGAAAACACAGAGAAACAGGAACCACAGCGTGCGCTTCGTGACGAGCCCAATTAATGAAAGTTCCTGAGAGTAGACTCTGTTCGAACGACACAATAAACAATCTAAATGTTAAACCTCAAACAAAGAATCACAGTCAGGGGACTAAGTGACAGATGGGAAGAGTAACTGTAGTCAGTGTACAAAATAAAGCACCACCTACCACTGTCTCTTTGACTTTCGTAATAACACCAAGCCCGTGCTAACCCTGTAGATCTGTACGACAAATTCTTATGCAAGCGGAAATTCTTTCATTCAGCATCCACAAATGCAGCCTAATTTACGGAATGCTACATAACGCTTTTCCCTGCAAATCCATGCTCGCTCACGAATGTCCACTTCATGGCACACGTGATCCACAGGCAAAAGCTGTGCAAATGATATGTAAATGTGCGTTCATGGCACTCAGAATGCCACAATGTTCATTTTATAGCAGACGGGTGTGACTGCTGTGTGCTTCCGTGCGTCGTCTTGAGTGATGAATTGAGAATACACCATATAGTAGTGTCTTATTATGGGTCGCCTGAATCCAGCGTTGATTAATGCAATCGATACGATGTCGCCGTATATGTATTGCATCATTAACTTTCATTTGGTTGCCACGAACTTGTGCACGGTTGCGCAATCTCGTATTGATGTTTCCTTTGTTTGTAGAAAGATTCTTGAATGACGTACAAGAGGGTATCAGATGGGTTGAGTTTTAATAAGTGATGATACGTCAGACCTTGTACAACAATATTGAACTTCTGCTCATTCGATATTGTTGCAAGAGCTGGTAGAAACTAAATGCATAGCCGTGGTAGTGGAACATATCACGTGATAAGGCTTTTAGTGTACTTCCCATGTCAATAGTTAGATGTAATTTTAGCATATCTACAATGAGTCGTGCGATATAGACCACTTGTATATGATAATTTGATCTCACTGCTTTCTTGATGAATGCAATGCCCCTTTGTAATGATTACGATTCCACTTGATGTCCAGTATACTTCAATTCCCCGTCAGCCGACCTCAAAACTTCCAACAATGAATCCTAGTGGTCCTTCCGATCTTGAAGCTCAGATATTTTTACAACGATTGTAGATTCGGCATACAAATTCTTGCACCTTCAATTCTGTAATTTCTACCATATCTCCGAATACAACCATGTCTATGATGTATCGAAATGCAATGCAATGAAATGCAATACAGTGGAATCACTTCAAGGTCTTCATTTTCGAAGTAGTTTTTTTATCACATCCTACCACAAAAAGTCCGTCCATCTCTTCAATGACGACTCCTTGTTTGTTCTGTTTTCTAGTGTGGTTCTACACTTCATTAAAGCATACATGTGCTCATTTTATCGTTTAAAAACCTGTCATGCTGTCAGGTCTAGAATGCTATTAATATCCTGCCCATGACACCATGAGAATTATCGCAACAGATTTACAAAAATATATGACCTGTATGAAAAAACGTGCGCTTTCAATTGTTCTACGACCCTGCGAGAATCCCCCCCCCCCTTCCTTGTAGGCATAACTTTAACGGGAGTGTATGGAAAGTTTATTGGTCAGCGTCTTCCCTCTCTTACTTTACTGTTCGAATCTAATAGTTGACCCTGTTTGTTAACTAGAAAAGACAAGTTCCTATACTGACTCTGTGGTGTATTCACGCTGCTTGCTTAGAAGATGACAGCCCGAATTAATTGTTGTTTTGACTTTGTTTCAGGTGTTCACTCGATTGGTATGTATTAATAAAAATATTCTCTTGAGTTGGTAACTATGTATGCAGGATGTATGAGTTGTGTCCGTTGATTTCCTCTGTAGAAAACTTTTAAATATTTCTAGCCTGTCTTAGAAAATGATTGCTCGAAATAATTATTGTCTCGTATCTGTTTCAGTCGTTCACTCGATCGACATCAATAAAAACAATGATCTTGAGTTGGGGTTTTCAGGGAACTTTTATTCCTGGACACGAGGACATATGCGACACAACAGAACTGACACTCAATTGGATAAACTCTTTCACGCATACGCGTACATGGCCTCTGTACTTTCACGGTTTCATTGTCTCTCGGGGCTACGTGCGAAGCCACAGGCTCCTGGTTCCTGCAGCTGTTTTGTTCTCTGGTCTGTGTCTGTTCATCAAGTGAATGAACTCTGCAGGACAGATGTTGCGTTTATATGGCTTCACACCCATGCACACCCTCTGGTAACACTGCAGGTTTGTGCTGTCCTTCGAGGCTGCAGCACAGAGAATGCTCCAGTATGGCCTCGCACCTGTCCTAGGCTACATGTGATGCCCCAGGCGCACACTGTCGCTGAATTCTGCAGGACACACACACATCAGACTTATAGAGGTCCTCAGTCGAACGCGTCTGCTTGTGACGCCACAATCCATCTCTACACACACAACTTTAAGCGCACCCTGCAGCAGAGGAGGCTCACCTATTCGGCTTCTCAGCCATGTGCGTCCAGTTATGATTGTTCAGGTTCGTCAGCTGGCCGAACTCTGCGCGGCAGACATAGCACTGGTGTATAGCTTCTAGCCCGCATGCAGTGCTGTGGGTTCCTGCCATGGCCCATCCATGCAGGACAGAGTTCATGCTTGTAGGGCTTTTTGCGCACGTGTTTTCGCTCGTGATACGACAGACCCTTGCTCTGTCTGAGGTCTGCAGGACAGATATCGCACTTGTACGGCTTCACGCCCTCATGTCTCCACCTATTGCTCTGATTCCACAGCTTCCTGCTCTTGTTGAACTTCGCAGGACAGAGATCATACTTGTACTGCTTCTCGCCTGTGTGTATCCGCTTGTGATATATGACCATAGCTCAACATTTTAGGCTGCCGAACTCACGATTGCAATCATCTAATAAGCCATGAGTGCAGCCGTGTGTGACTCATATGAAGGCCCACGTGGCGCATTACTGAGCTCGATCATGCCACATATTAGCAAGCCCATCAGATAACGTTACGCTTGTGACCAGATATGGGCAATAATAAAATTTACTCAGGCTTTTGTGGCAAGTATGATGTTATCCTGTGAGTGCGCTAACAAGTAGCACGATGGTGAGTAGGCTACGTGGACCCCTGCGATAGTTCATAGCCCGCGGCTGGCCTCACTTATCAGATCGTTGTGGTTGTGAATTCTGCAGCCCAAAATGACAACCGATGGATTCAACAGGCTCACACTATGGCTAAACACTGCAGCACAGAAGATCACACTTGTATGGCTTTTCAACCGTTTGTGACTGCTTGCAAAGCTGTAGGTTCCTGCTCTGGCTGAACACTGCTGGGTGGACATCGCACTTGTCTTCTCGCCCGTGTGTGTCTGCCTGTTATTCGACAGGCCCGGGCTGTGCCTCAACTGTGCAGGACGGAGATCGCACTTGTAGGGCTTCTCATCTGTGTATGTCTCCTTGTGCTGCTGTAAGCTCCCGCTCTGGCTGAACTCCCATCGCATTTGCATGGCTTCGTGCCCGTAGGTGTCGGCTTGTAAAACTGTAGCATCCCTCTCTAGCTGAACACTGCAGGGCAAACATCGCACTTGTATCGCTTTTTGCCTCTGTGTATCCAATTACAGACCTGCAGGTGCTTACTCCAGGTTTAACTCTGCAGGACAGAAATTGCACTTCTACGGCTCCTTTCCGGTGTGCTTCTGCTTGTGCTTTCTCAGGGTCGTGTTGCGGGTGAACTTTGCAGGACAGAGGTCGCACTTGTATGGCTTCTCGCCTGTGTGGGTCCGCATGTGCTGTTATAAGTGCCCTCTCTGACTGAACTCCGCAGGGCAGACATCACACTTGCATGGCTTCTCACCTGTGTGTACCCTATGGTGCTGCTTTAGGCTCCCGGCCTGGCTGAACACTGCAGGACAGACATCGCACTTGAATGGCTTCTCACCCATGTGTACCCTCTTGTGCTGCTTTAGGCTCCAGCCCTGGCTGAACACTGCAAGGCAGACATCGCACTTGAATGGCTTCTCACCCGTGTGTACCCTCCTGTGCAGCTGTAGACTCCCGCTCTGGCTGAACTCCGCAGGACAGACATCACACTTGTATGGCGTTTCACCCGTGTGTACCCTCTTGTGCTGCTTTAGGTTCCCGCTCTGGCTGAACTCCGCTGGACAGACATCACACTTGTATGGCTTCTCGCCCTTGTGTACCCTCTTGTGCTGCTTTAGGCTCCTGCCCTGGCTGAACTCTGCAGGGCAGACATCACACTTGTATGGCGTCTCACCTGTGTGTACCCTCTTGTGCAGCTTTAGGTTCCCGTTCTGGGTGAACACCGCTGGACAGACATCACACTTGTATGGCTTCTCACCCGTGTGTACCCTCTTGTGCTTCTTTAGGTTCCCCCTCTGGCTGAACACTGCTGGACAGACATCAGACTTGTAGGGCTTCTCGCCCGTGTGTACCCTCTTGTGCTTCTTTAGGTTCCCCCTCTGGCTGAACACTGCTGGACAGACATCACACTTGTATGGCTTCTCGCCCGTGTGCGTCCACCTGTGATATGACAGGCTCGAGCTGTTCCTGTACTCTGCAGGACAGAGGTCGCAGTTGTACTGCTTCTCACTCGTGTGCGTCCGCATGTGCTGCTGTAGATTCCCGGCCCTGCTGAACTCCGCAGGGCTGACATCGCACTTGTGCGGCTTTTTGCCCGCGTGCGTCCACGTGTGCTGCTGTAACTGCCCTCTCTGACTGAACTCCGCAGGGCAGACATCACACTTGAATGGCTTCTTGTCAGTGTGTATGCTCTTGTGCAGCTGTAGACTCCTGCTCTGGCTGAACTCCGCAGGACAGACATCACACTTGCATGGCTTCTCACCCGTGTGTACCCTCTTGTGCTGCTTTAGGTTCCCGCTCAGGGTGAACACCGCTGGACAGACATCACACTTGTATGGCTTCTCACCCGTGTGTACCCTCTTGTGCCGCTGTAGGTTCCTGCCCTGGCTGAACACTGCAGGGCAGACATATCGCACTTGTATGGCTTCTCATCCGTGTGTACCCTCTTGTGCTGCTTTAGGTTCCCACTCTGTCTGAACACTGCTGGACAGACATCACACTTGTAGGGCTTCTCGTCCGTGTGTGTCCGCCTGTGATATGACAGGCTCGAGCTGTGCCTGAACTCTGCAGGACAGAGGTCACACTTGTACTGCTTCTCACTCGTGTGCATCCGCATGTGCTGCTGTAGATTCCCGCCCCTGCTGAACACTGCAGGGCAGACATCGCACTTGTATGGCTTCTCGTCCGTGTGCGTTCGCTTGTGAAGCAGCAGTTGATCGTTCCGGATGAACTCCGCAGGGCAGACGTCGCACTTGTGTGGCTTTTTGCCCGTGTGTGTTTGCTTGTGATATCTCAGGCTCCTACTATGGCTGTACTTTGCAGGACAGAGATGGCACTTGTACGGCTTCTCGCCCGAGTTTCTCTCTTTGTGACGCTGTAGCTGGAAGCTCTGGCTCAACTCTGACGGGCTGCCGTCGCACTTGTGTGGCTTTTTGCCAGTGTGCGCTCGCTTGTGAAGTTGCAGGTGCGCAATCCAGCTGAACTCTGCCAGGCAGAGGTCACACTTGTGCGGTTTCTTGTTTATATATGTTCGCCCGTGACACCCCAGACTCGTGCTCTGGCAGAGATCGGACTTGCTTGGCTTCTTGTCAGTACGCTTTGACACGTGGCTCTCGTCACGCCCAGATGGTAAGACTGCAGGGGGACAGATGTCATACGTAAGACCCTTCTCTTCCATCTTATCATTCTGGTGAAGTAATGGGACACTTTTCAGACTCGCTGTGACATTGTGCAAACATGTGCTGTTTCAGGCTGTCTATGGATGTGTACGGAGGTGCACATGGCTAATGTGTTGGTGTGTGCGTGCAATACGGAGTATAATTGCCGTCTTGGGGACTAGAAGCTGCAATTACTCCCCATTTGACTCCTTTTTTTCCCTTAGAATGTACCAGTCTCTTTAGTGTAAATGCTGCTTGGCAGGCAAGGTGTGCACGGCCCTTACTCTGGCACACAACCATCCTGGTGATGGAGGCTTAGAACGGGAAAAAAAAGAAAGACTGGGAAGATGAACATTCAACATCTCAGCTGGCTGGGCTCATATGGTTGTAATCGATCGAGGCTTTCTTAAGTGCCTCAAAGCCGCTCAAGATCATCTACCTGAGCTGACGGGCTGTTGAAGGGCTTCTTCCTAAGGTACTGAGCTAAGAGCGGGGTTACAAAAAACGAGCAAAACTGAAACCTGAACAGAAAACAAAAAGAAAAGTTAATTTTTGGACGAACCGGAACAAAATGAAAACTGAAACAAAATTACGTGATTCGGAGGGAAACCGAAAACCTATTTTCGATATTTTGTGTATGTGTGCTCATGGTCAGAGCACTTTGCATGTTCTTTGGCCCATATCAGCTGCTGTGTTTCTTTTCTTTGTGGTAGACAAAATGGCATTCTTGACGATCTGTGGATGAGGCCGAACTTTTTTTCAGGCTAAATCTTTGTGACATTTTCTTTCTATAAAACTGCTAACGAAAAACTTTAAGGGGCGACTCCCCCCCCCCCCTCTCTCGCGAACTTCTTGGTGACAACTCGGAAATGCGCCGAGAGCTTCCATAATTCAGAGCTGCGATTATCGCATTACCTACAACTTTTCTGGGTTATGTAGCAGTCAAATCAAAAGTCGTCAGAGCCGAATCATGAAAGCAAATACAGACGCGTGATTTGGGTCGTGTACCCCTGGGGGATCAGGTACAACATACAGAATAAGACTAGTCGAGGCCCATACAGGAGCATGTTGCTTTCTCCAGAAAACATCTGTCCTTTTTGTGCAAACAGCAACTTGGTCATTTACTATTTCCTTAGGTTCAACAGTGATGCAAAACTGGATCAAGAATCTCCGTGTCTACTTTGCCCACTTTCAGAATCTTTCGTAGAACAGGGCGTGTGCTAGAAAGTCGATGCATGTCTGCCAGAAAACTAAAATGCATTTCTGTTGTATCCCTCTTTTTGTCACGCTATCGAGTTTGGTGTTGATTAAAAGTCCTCGACCATTTTGTATTTACCTTCTGATGTTGAATCACAGTTGTGTTCCATTTGGTCCTGTTCTGTCGAGATTGCAACATTGTAAGGCTCCGTTTTCACTTCCGTAACCGGATGTTCCTTCGAGGATTCCTCTCGAGGTTCTTCTTTAATGTCACGCGTCCCAGCTGTCACTCCTGTAGTAAAACAAGAAAGGAGAGAAGTAAGCCACACTACAAATCATCAAGTCACATGATGACCCCGTCTGTACCCAACCCAACTCGAAAGTAGGTTGCAAAATGAGCATCCACACTCCCACACCATTCGTAACAGCCACCACTACGGTGCGCATATGCGCCGCATGTTCGGCGGATGGATACGGTCAAAATGTTCCGCACGATTTTTCCTGTGCTACGGCTAGAGGGCGACACAGAATGACGCGGTTTACGGAGCTTTGAGACGGTATTTATCCGTACTCACGTTTCATGCTTTTTTTATAAAAACGGAAATTGATACACATATAAATTTGATGTCTATCGATTCCTGAAACATTTCCAGTGAAAGTAAATTGAAAGTTTTTTTTCGAAACGGCTATAGAAGTTTAATAAAACCTGTTCAAAGAGGGAGGAGAAAAATTGGGTATTTTTTTCGCAGTCGTGACATCGCCGTAAAATACATACGACATGTATGAGAAATCTAGTAGCGTAAATATCTTCATCTCGCCTTCCTCTTGATGATGAAACCACTCGCGTCAAAGTCTGAGCGGCGGTTACCAAGAAAAAGCATAAAAGCTGTTCCGTAGGAAATACATTGGGACGGAGAGCTGGTATGCCCTCTTAACTATATTCCAGCTAGTGGTGTGCCCTGTCGCCAGTAACAAAAAGTAGGGGCGCCGCCACAGCCAGTAGTGCACGAAATGAAGCGTGGGAAAGGGCTGTTGGATGAAAGGGTTTTGGACTTGGAACGGTCATGGGCCTCGTGCAGCACCTATAGGGGGCACCACAAGCGAATCCCCTAGTGGGAGGAGTGGGCACTTCTCCCAGGGCTCGCAGCACACTCTGCGGTGTTGCCTGTATGCGGCCTGCTGCATCGCGTCTACCGTAAGCACATCGATCTTCAGAACACAGAAGCAGTAAGCTATGGACGGTACGTGGAGCAATGTGCCATCATCCAGTTTGGGAACGGCTACGACTGTAGAGTGCAGAGATGTGGCACACGTATAATACCAGTGCACCAATCATGGCTGTGTGTTTTCAGTGTGGTTTTCTTCTACATGGCAGCGTCGTGCTGATTAATTTATTTTGAATTGTCAGATTAGATTCCTATTGCAAGAAGTGCTAGCACCTGCGGGTTTGAAACTACGCATAGTTCAAAACCGCAGATAAGTGGAATTTGCCCAACCAGCTCCGCGAGAATAAAAGGGTGCGAAATCCAGGGTTTTCTAAACCTTCAAAATTGCATTTTCAAATTCTAGACCGATGAAGCGTTTCAAGGACCAGTGGGAACCGTGACAGCGGACAATTTTTTTTTTTGCATCCCGAATTTGTTTTGGGGCATTTAACCCAAAAGAGTCATACTTTATCTATAAAGCATTCCCCACTTGACTGTATAATTTACCAGGGCCTTACCAGATGCATCACCCCCTGATGGATACTCTTTGCAGTGCTGTTGATGTACCTGGCCCTCTTCTGGTAGGCATGATGCTACATCAGGTGGTTCTGATTTCACCCTCACGGGCTGACCGCTGAACACCTGGGAGAGCTGCATTTCTTGGAGTCGTGATTCCAAAGGGGCTGGCAGGTGATGGCTCGTAGACACAAGTACCTCTTGCTTCCTCCTTATCCCGTATAAATTACAGGAAAGAGAAAATTGAGTCCGGGATTTAAACAAATACAGCGACGGTTTTCGTACACTCACAGAACATGAAAACCACCAACCAGTGATGGCCGCTAACTACTTCTACAGTACTACTTGTAGTTCAACTACTTTTCAGAGGAGTAGTTAACTATTTTTTAACTACTACAACGTAGCTTAACTACATCTATAACTACTTAACATTGTCCATGAACTGCAATCCCTTGGTTTCTTGCACACCTAACTATGAATCACGAGCAATGATAAACTTTGGCTCAAGCCATTGCTACGATTGTCAAATACAAAGGCTGCGGCGGGATTCTTTCTGTGCCTACGCGATGAACTAAGCTGCAGAATTACTTCACAGCAAATGAGGCTTCACTAGACAAGCATTAAAAATGAAGATTTAGTACACATAACGACACAATTGCTGTGCACCTCCATTATCATCAAACAAGTAGCTCGAGGTAAAAGTCGGAAGCACAATAGTGCCGTAAAGCTTGCGGCTAAACCGGAAGTAGTTGGCGCTTTCAGTACCCTAACTACTGTAGTTAACTACTCGAAATAGTAGTTTAACTAGTAGTTGCACACTACAATAGGAACAATCCGGGGTAGTTGGTATAAGTTCATGATGACGAATAGTAGCAAGAAGACAAGGACGGGGTAGAAGTAGACAGGACGAGTGCAGAAATCGGACTGCACACGGGTTGCACACTACATTTCTGCAAGTAGTTGATAACTACTTTTTAACTACAATCAGGTAGTTTAACTACATGTTGTTAACTACTGGCCATCACTGCCATTAACGGGGTACTGATGGAAGCTGCGACTCACTGTTCCTCAGAGGGTCGACTACGTCCAAATGGGTTCCCAGTTGAGATGTGAGAGCTGTCAGTGAGAAGTTCTTGGCGGAACTTGCTTAGACGTTTCCCCTTCTGAAGAAATATAATACTCACTGTTCGACGTAACTCGTTTTACTGCAATTACTGTAACCAAGTTCTTTTTTTTTTTTGGTAAGTTGGAACTTAACTCGGCACTTTTGCACCGTGGTAACTCTTAGAGGAACCTTCCCGAACCCTACTCTCCGCATCTCTCAATGAGCTAGACTCCCCCCCCCCCACAAAATTGCTTGGTCCCTGACCCACCCTGGGTTCATGAGCATGTTGTCTGGCGTTGCGTTCATAACATGTTGTTTTCAGCAGTTTCATGAAGATGAGGCCGCGTGTGTTTGGGGAGGTACCGCGGATTACGCAAGAACACTGCAAATACCCACAAAAGTCTTCGGATGAGCTCTGCGAAAGTGACGTTGCTGAGGGGGATATCATCTATCCTGGCACACATGGATAGTTCTTCAAGTTCTTGTCAGGGAACTGATGTTCCTGTGCTCTGGATCATCGGCTATTAAAATTAGTCTTTGCACCAGTTAAAAAAAAAAACAGCCGGTTCATTCCATGCCAAACATCCCAGACATTGCGTTTGACCATCCCCGATTTCTTTCAAATAAATTGTGGTTGATTGTTCCCATGCAGCCAATGTACTCCCAGCTTATTTTTGCCGCAAAATTTTTTTTCGCGCCATGGCCGCCTCTTGAAGATTGTGATTTGACATGTACGCTACCTGGCGAAAAAAAATTCTAACAAAATAGCTTTTGCGCGAATTTCAACCAAATCTCTTCTGAGTGAAGACAAAGCATAATACTTTCGTGCCAAGACCAGTTGAAGGTTGATGGACACTTTTCATTGAGAGTTTATGCCCCGAGAAAACTGAAAAGTTTTGGGAACTTTTGGATTTTTCCACGCAACTCTGCAATATTTTCAGAGCTATTTAAACTGTTCAGCTCTGCAGTGTAGGAGGCATAGAACGTGTTAAAAATATCTTGAGGCGCGCAGACTCGGAAGAGTACGCAGAAAGAAATCATGAATTTCTGAAATATTGCTTTTTACCACATATTCAGCCGTCAATTGCGCACTGAGGTGGTCCCGATAAAAATATGAGACAAATTGCATTTGATTGTGTGCCCCTTGAACATTTATTTTACACAGTATCATTGAAACACTTTCTGTTTTAGCAGCGAAAAAAAAAATTTGACTTGACCACCCCCGCACTCATCCGGCATGGCTCCTCAAGCCTGCTTCCCCCGAAGACGCATCGCCGCCGCTGCTGCCAAACGAATACAGGAGCTGCCCAAACCGAAATGCGTTCTTCAGCAAAAAAACAAACGAACAAACAAACGGAACACTAAGGAAATTAATCTTCCAAGCTTCAGGTTCTCACGAGAACGGCCTACTGCGGCGACCCAGTTCAGTAGGAGCACTGGGCCCAGGGATGTACTTCGGTGACAACGGGCACTGGCGGGCTATTGAATAACCTAATTTTTTCGAGCGATGCCGCACACAGTGCTTACTAACACCGACTCTACAGCGCCAGGCAATGATGGGTGTGGGGGGATATGTTTAATGATTATTAAAAAAAAAAGAGGAACGGAGACGATAGTCATGATGGAGGCTCGCTATTCCCAAAAGCAAACAGAAACAAACAAAGAAGAAGAAGAAACAGAGACACAGAAACTTATGGAGAAACACAGGAAAAAAAACAAAAAAAAAAACAGCTACTTCGCTAGTCAACAACAACGATAACTTCACTCTTCTGGCTATCACCAAAGAACACAATAAGAGAAGGGAATCCGATCAAAGTGAGCCAGATGTAATAGGTGCAGACCCGTCGTTGTGGAAGTACATCCCTGGCTCCAGTGCTCCTTGTGTACAGCAGCACCGCAGAAGGCCGTTCTCATGAGAACCTGAAGCTTCGAAAGTTAATTTGTACATAGAACATGTTTTTGCAGGCAACGCATTTCAGTTTGGGCAGCTCCTCTATGCGTTTGGCAGCAGCAGCGGCGGCGGCGATGCGTCTTCGGGTGAAGCAGGCTTGAGGAGCAATGCCCCATGAGTGCGGGGGCGGTCAAGTTCAAACTTTTTTTTTTTCGCTGCTAAAACAAAAAGTGTTTCGATGATACTTTGTAAAATAAATGTTCGAGGGGCACACTATCAAATGCAATTTGTCTCATATTTTTATCGGGACCACCTCAGTGTGCAATTGACGGCTGAATATGTGGTAAAAAAACATTTAAGAAATTCACGATTTCTTTCTGCGTACTCTTCAAAGTCTGCGCGCCTCAAAATATTTTTAACACGTTCTATGCCTCCTTCACAGCAGAGTTAAATAGTTTAACTAGCTCTGAAAACATTGCGGAGTTCCGTGAAAAAATCCAAAAGTTCCCAAAACTTTTCAGTTCTCTCGGGGCATGAACTCTTGATGAAAAGTGTCCATCAACCTTCAACTGGTCTTGGCATGAAAGTATTATGCTTTGTCTTCACTCAGAAGAGATTTGGTTGGAATTCGCGCAAAAGCTATTTTGTTAGAATTTTTTTTCGCCAGGTAGCTTACATGTCAAATGGCAATCTTTAAGAGGCGGCCATTGCGCGAAAACAAATTTTGCTGCAAAAATAAGCTGGGAGTACATTGGCTGCATGGGAACAATCAACCCCAATTTATTTGAAAGAAATCGGGAATGATCGAGCGCAATGTCTGGGACATTTGGCATGGAATGACCCAGCTATTATGGGACACAGGAGTGGTGAGGGAAGATATGTTCACTCTTGATTGCAATTTTGAAAATGAGCAAAAAGATGGAACCCTCCTCATGTGGGAAATGTTACAACACCCACTGTGGCTAGAGGTCCGCCGGACAGTCCGTGATATGAGGAACTAAACTCAATTACCTCAACTAACGGAACCTATAACCTAGAGATGTACTAACTTGCTACCTCATTTGGAAAGTAACGACGAAAAATGGAGGTCACTGAAAAGGCTAGCCAGCTGCAGGTCCCAAACCATAAATAAATAAATGAGCCGACATCTTCTGGATGTGCATTGGGTTCGAGTCCTACAGCAGACTAACCTCTTCAGTGGCTTATCCATCTTTCATCGTTAATTTCTTAGGCACTTTAGGCTTTGTATGTATTTGTCCTTTCGATGTTGTTCCAGCCTCGGAACATCAATTACTGTCTCATGTTGCAAACCAAGCTAACTTGCACTAACGAAACCTAAACTAACTTAACCTATAAGAACTACCACACTGCGTGAATAAAGGCGACTTGCGGAACGGTGACGCCAACGTGCCCAGCCGATGTCACTCGGTACGTACCGTATATTAATAACAAACTTTCTTTAAAACCGTTGTTGCCGTCATTGTTACTGTGGCTGGATAACTGCCACAATTTAAAAGCGATAAAACCCCAGTGCTGGAGATACAGACGGACGACACACACACGAAGCACCCCTGCACTGGGGTTTTATCGCTTTTTAAAATATACCGCCAAACGGCAGGGTTTTTTATCGCTTTTTAATTGTCACACTCTCGCACTAATGTCAAGTCACATGAGAATGTCGTGTCACATGGCGGCATTGTGACATTCAGTAGAGCATCACATGGGACACAACAAGTCAGGACAGGAGAGAGAGAGAGAAAGAAAGAGAAAATGCATTATTGCGGCGAAGGGACCCTGACTCCTGAGAGAAGAACACAAGTTCCGAGACTAGGGAACACGAAAGGACGGACACAACACGAAGTCTCGTGTTCTGGTCTCGGGGTTTTACATTATGCATCATCTTCACCAGCTCGCTTGCTTCTTAGCCATTTTTTTCAGTGACAACCTCCCAGATATTCCAGAACTCACAGTCACAAACATCCGCATGAAATTTCACGTGTAGCATGCTCAAGAAAGCGTCGTCTAACGTAACATAGCGCAATATAAACAGCGTTATATTGCATAATGTAAAAAACCCCGAGACTAGGGAACACGAAGGGACAGACACAAACACGAAGTCTCAAACACAGCTGTGTTTGAGACTTCGTGTTTGTGTCTGTCCCTTCGTGTTCCCTAGTCTCGGGGTTTTTTACATTATGCATCATCTTCACCAGCTCGCTTGCTTCCTAGCCATTTTTTCAGCGTTATATTGATCATTTTTTATTATGTGTCGTAATTTTGAAACTTTTGTCGACGGTTTAAGCCTTACCTTGTCGGGGCATAAGCACCTGTCTGACTCCGGCTTCATGTGATTCGAAACTTTTTTAGGTTGCGCGTCTGAGCCCGTTAGTGTGTTTCGTTGTTTCGCGCTTCATTTGCACACGACAACAAACTCAACCAGTCTCTGGGGTTTCAATCAGTAGAAAGTCATCTTTTCGCTTCGATATTCACCGTGTCACATTCGCAGCCTATACCTTTTGAATGCATCAAAGCATGCACCAAAATAAACAGCGCTTTGTTTCCCATTTTTGTATTCAAACTTTTCGCAACTGAGGGCCCGGCATAGAGATGCGAAATGCTGCTGCCGACGGTGTTGGATGGCGCTAACTGTATAATGCCGTCCGAGCTCTGAATGCCGTAAAATATAGAAACATTGTTCCAGGTTAATAAGATCCTTATTTATAGCACACATATTAAAGAACCCAAGCTTGACTTTTAGCTGCATCCAACGTCCAAGAACCAATTAAATTAAAATAACTTAGGTGATCAAGACGTTTTTGTTTTGTTGCGTGCATAAAAATTAACGCGATTTTAATGTTATCGAAAATTAAATTCTTCAAAATAAGTTATAAAGACAGCAATTTTATCGTTCACAGGCTATTATTATATTTCATCCCTTTTTTTACCGCCATACAGAGTAATTTTATTATTCTTGGACCTATCATTATTCTTTCTTACAGTTAGCGCCACGCAAGGACATCGGCACCATTCTTTCCTCCTCCTCCTTTCCTACATGGCGGCAATCAAACACGTAAACAAACATGCTCGGCACAGCGCGGTTCTAGTAGTGGCAAAATAGCTTCCGGTGTTTACTTTTCACTTCGAGCCATTTGAAATGAGGTACTCCGTCAGTTAAGGGGCTATTGGGATCTTCGTTATTTTGACAACACCATTTGTTCCGTGCTCTCTTAGTGCACCAGCATTGTACAGGACAACAAAACAATTTTGAGAAGAATCGACAACAGAGAGAGGGCGCAGACAAGCTGGAGAAGAACCCAGAACAGGACCTGGAGGAGCAAGACACAGGCCACATGCTCGAGTGAGAAAAACGGGACTAATCTACGGAAAATAGTAAGTTAGACCTCGGCGTATAACATTAGCCCGCATAATTCATCTTGGATGAGTAATGAAATGTTGTGTGGGTCTTAACAACTATATGCTCGCTTTTGCCAAATGGGCGCCTAACTTGATGCATAATGATGAAGCATAATGCATCGGCTGGCATTCTTTTGTTGGTGTCACCGTTCCGCAAGTCGGCTTCCTTCATGCAGTGTCGTGGTTGTTAGATTAAATTAGTTTAGCATTCCTCATATCATGGACAGTCCGACGGACTTCCCTGCATAAACAATTGGGTCTATCCGGCAGAGGCTATACGTCCCCGTCATTTATCAGGAACTTGAGTAAATTTGGCAAGTGCTTCACATTGGTGGGGTAAAAGACAGATCTTTAAGTGACAAATTTTTTATTTCCATTCGTAATAATTTGCATAATAAAACCTAATTGAGGTGACAATCACTTCAGCAGGTGGCAAAAAGCTAGTAAGAACAAATTCCGTTGACCGTGTGATTTCTAGGTGGCGTAGTTTTTTAAAATTGTAATTCAATTAGACATTTTCTTGGACACCCTGTATGTGCTCTTCCTACTTGGATGGTACTTTGTCATACACTGCGAATATATAAATTAATTAAGCGAGTCTTCATGCACACACACGCACATTGAGAATTCTATTTACATAACCATTGTTATAAAATTGCCTGCCAGCTAAGCAGATGTTGTATACTGCACAAAACTGCCCATGGCTTCCTGGTGTGTAAGTGTTCGAAAGGGGGAAAATGTTAACCTTGTTCATCACACTTTACGCCTTCCAAATGTTACATCTTGAATCTGGAAAGTAGTTAAATACGTGTATCATGTTTCTTCGGAAGGAAAAAAGTCCACGCAATATTTCGTCGGGAACTTCTCACCGGCACCTCTTCTGTCTGAACGTAGCTGACCCCCTAACAAACGGTGAGTCGCCGTTTTCATGAATACACTGTTCAGGGACTTCATGTTCTGTGAGCGTACGAAAACCGTCGGTGTATTTGTTTCACTTCGGGACCCAATTTTCTCTTTTAAATTTACGTGGGATGAGGACAGCACTCCGCATTAAAGAAGAGGCAAGAGATTCTTGTGACTTCGAGTCATCACGTGCCAGGCCCTTTGGAATCACAACTCCAAGAAAATGCAGTTCTCTCTGGAGTTCCGCAATCAGCCCGTGAGAGTGAAATCGGAACCACCTGATGTTGCATGCCTGCCACAACAGGGTCAGGTACATCAACAGCACTGTGGTGAGTATGCTTCAGGAGGTGATACTTATTGTAAAGTCCGTGTAAAATTTACACTCAGGTGGGGAATGTTTTATAGATAGTGTGTGACTTTTTCTAGTTAAATACTTTAAGCGAATTCGGGAGGGAAAAAATCGTCCACTGTCATGGTTCCCACTAGTCCTTCAAACACTCGAATGCCCTAGAATTTGAAAATGCAATTTTTCGAGGTTTGGAAAACCTGGGAATTTTCCACAGTCCTTGAGAACTCTCAACTTTGCATCTTTTTTTTTTTTTTTTTCATATTCTCATGGGGCTGGTAGTGCAAATTCTACTTATGCTGAGCTATCCGTCGTTTTGAACTATATCATAATTTTAAAATTTTTTTCCCCACGAGCGCTATCTGATGACTTTTTTTCTGGTACCTTCCCCACATGCTGGTTTTAACGAAAGGGCCAACAGTGTCTCTGGAACAGCACTGCCCTGCCGATGCACATACAGTGCGTAACAGGGATGGGTCCAGATTCGAATAGATTGGTCTTCCTGGTGCATTCCCCAAAGCAGCTTTAACGAAAGTGGTGACAGTGATTCACTTCTTCTGGAAAACAACTGACCCATCAAGCCATGAAAAACACACAACAAGGGCACAATCCGATCTTGGTAGAACTCTAGAGCTGACCTCCTTCGTTGTACACCATGACGACCCCAGAGTATGGACCACAGGGTTTATGGCCTCCTCTATGGTCTCCTTTGTCGCACAAATCAGTCGTCTCGTAACGCCCGTGGCTTATCTGCCAGAAAATTTTCAAAACGTCCCTAAAGACGCGTCCTGCGGCTTATCTGCGGTGCAGCTTATATGCGTGAAGTTACGGTAGTTTCAAAACCATGGGGTTTAGCACTCTTTGCAGTAGGAATCTAGCCTAACAATTCAAACCAAATTAATGTGCGCAATGTTACCACTTAGAAGAAACACAAATGAACACAGCAACGAGTGGGATCCCAGAAAGGATACAAAGAGTGACATCCAATGAGACAGCAGAAGACGAGCACGCTTCCCTATCGTGACTGTGCGCGCCGCGGGGTGTCTGTACATTTGGTCGAACACCTTGTGATTGGATACGTCTGATTGAACTCCGCTTGGTCGAAAGCCTTTTGACTGAAAGCCGGTTGATCGACACTGTTTGCTCGAAATAATTTTGTTCAGTCGGAGTTCAGAGGGAGTTCAGTGTGTTGTCCGCACCTATTTTCCTGTAACTTTTGACTCTGTTGTACTCTGTTTGAGCGTACGGAGCAGGCAACCAGTGTCCCCTGCTTTCTTTTTCTTTTTTTTTTCTTTGCTTTTTCAGTTGAAGAGGGGAGACCACGGGTTATTTCCATATATTTGTCATTCGCGAACAGAACAGTTGAATAGAACAGTGCGGAACAATCCGGCGGACCAGTAGGACACATCTTGAAGAAAATGGCCTCATTTTGAGCACAGCCGATAATCCGTGCTTCTTATGGGCACCCTTCTCATTACTGGTGGCATATCTGGAATGGGATATCCATATGTGCGCGAAAGCCACTCGAAGTCTGTGGATGCTAAGAAGGAAATTTCGCCATGGTACAACGAAAGATATTGAATTACCAGGCATATAAAACCTTCGTTCAACCTTGTTTCGACGATGTGTCTGCACTGTGGGTTCCATACATGCATGTTATCAAAAAAAGAAAAGAAAAGACAGTACAAAGATCTGCTCCCCGGCTTATATTGTCTAGGTTTCGAAGGGCTTCTTCGGTAACATGCACGTTTGAAGAACCAAATTTAGATTCACTTGAACATCGGCACAAAGTAAATAAACCAAAGCTATTTTTTCTCCTATACAATGGCCAGTTAAATGCAAACATTAATAATACATTGCTAAAATTTGTCCACATGTGACGCGAATAAATCATCCAAAAATGTCATAGATTTATTTGATTGATTTATAAAAATGTTTATTATTTGACATCAGTTTTTATTTGACAAAGTGTTGGGGAATAAGGGTGAAAAACATATATGGCATGTTTAGTCATTATGTGTTAGAGCAGAAAAACCTATCAAGTTGTCGAACGGGCTAGGGTGAACAACCCAGGCTCTTGGACCGCTTTTTGGACGTGAAAAAGTGGGTTAGCATGAGGAGTCTGTTTATGGGCAAGTGGATTACACACGGCGCATGTTCCTTAAGATAACGGCAAAGAAATGTGGAACGAGGTCCATGAAGGTCTAGTATACTTTTACAAGGCAGCAGTCGTACCAGGCACATTAAACATCTAGGGTTTCTGTACACAAAATGGGCAGGGTGTGTGCCCTTTCAGCGGTACAAGAATGGCTTTTATGTGGTTGACGAGCAAAAACAACCCATCAAGCTGAAGATAAGAAGGCTAAAATTAGGCACCTAAGAACTACATGCACTTGTGCAACCAACGGCAACGCATCGGGCATTTTTCACACGGAATACGCGAACCAAGGGCACCCCGGCCGTGCTATTCTGACCACCGAGAGCCACCAAAGATGATGGCGGCGGCGCGGCGCAGCTCGCGCATGCGTAGCGCGTCCACCTGAAAAAGGTCCATTTCGTTGAAGCTGATTGGGGGAAGGCACCAGGAAGGTCAGTCGACTCAAACGCGGACTCTCCCCTGTTTCACATTGTTCGTGCCCCGGCAGGGTGTAGCATTTCCGGAGACACAGTCGGCCCTTTCGTTAAAACGGGCTCGGCCACCAACACGTTCTGGTAGAGTCCGGCGCAGGGAATTACTATATCCTGTACTGTCAGACTTGGGCTGCAGGACCACAGTCATGCAGATGATCGTTCCATGCACTTGTCCAAAATCATTTGAAAGTGACTGTTCAATGCATATATTACGCGCATATACGAGCAAAAATGCGTGCGGGCACGCAAACTCAATGTGGATCATCAAGAACCATTTGCGCCCAAATCAATCGAGCGAGGTATTCTGCTCTCGTCTACGATTTTCACCGTTGGTTGGTAGGTATTCATTGAGCTTCGTGAGACAAGGTGCTAGTCTTTTTTCTTTGTTGGTCCTGCGATTATTCATCTTAATGTTGAAGTGCCGTTCATAATGAATCTATATTCTAATGTACTGTGTTCGAATGTAATAACATGTACAAATAAAATGGGAAAGCTGTGAGGATGTATGTCACCATTGTGACACGAATTTTTCCGTGTCTAAGAAAAATTCAGTATGTGGGACCTTCACCAAGCATACCCCCCCCCCCCCCCAAGAGCTAGGCACCCCCCCAGCAGTGAATTTCTGGGGAAATCACTGGTTTGCTGCACATTGTATGGTGCAGAACAAGATGAAGAACAATTGTTGCGTGGTGAAATGTGCGTTCACCTATGAAGTGCTCCGCCTGGAACGAAATTTTCTTTGTTTCCTTTGTAGCCTCGTGAAAAGGAGAGAAGACTGAAGCGTAGTTAAACGTACAGTAAAAACGTTGCAGTGAAACGTGTTCACTTGCAGTGACGTTAAACACTGTCGGGAAGCTATGCAAACTTCATTCATTGTTTCTTTTAGTAAAGATAGATCGCCGTGGATGCCCAACAAATAACACCGTTATATGTAATCACCATTTTGCTGATGGTGCTAAGTCAAATGATCCGAGAAGTACTTCGTATGTTCCGTCTATGTCCATTTTTGCACGGGAGCATGGACCCTCCAGCTGTACATGTAGACGTCATACATCATTGTCTTTCACGATAACACCATTGGGCATGCAGAACAGCCATGACTGGTGCTCTAATATTACACACGTGCCACATCTCTGCGCTCTACAGTCGTAGTCGTTCTCAAACTGGATGATGGCACACTGCTCCACGTACAGCCCATAGCTTACTGCTTTTGTGTTCTGAAGATTGATGTGCTTACGGTGGATGTGATGCAGCAGGCCGCATATAGGCAACACCGCAGAGTGTGCTATGAGCCCTGGGAAAAGTACCCACTCCTCCCACTAGGGGATTCGCTTGTGACGCCCTCTATAGGCGCTGTACGGGGTGTATGCCCCTTCACCCTTCCGAAACCCAAATCCTTTCCCCCAACAACCCTTTCCCATGCTTCCATTCGCTGTGGTGTAGTCCTGACTTTTCGTTATTAGCGACAGCGCACACCTCTAGGTGCAATATAGTTAAACTAGGTTCAGAAAAGGTACGGAGGTGGTCGTCATGTGACCCGAAGCCTTGCAATGTGGCTTACTTCTCTCCTTTTTTGTTTTACTTCAGGAGTGACAGCTGGGACATGTGACATTAAAGAAGAACCTCGAGAGGAATCTTCAAAGGAACATGCAATCGTGGAAGTCAAAACGGAGCCTTATAACGTTGCAATCTTGACTGGACAGGACCAAATGGGACGCAAGTGTGATTCAACATCAGAAGGTAAATACAAAATGGTCGAGGACATTTAGTCAACTACGAACTTAATAGCGTGACAAAAAGAGGGATACAACAGAAATGCACTTTAGTTTTCTGACAGACAGGTATCAGCTTTCATGCACACGTTCTGTTCAATGGAAGATTCTGAAAGTTACGGAAAATAGACGTGGAGATTCTTTATCAAATTTCATGTTATCGTTGCATCTCAATATAATGAAATAGATAATGACCAAGTTGCATTTTTTTGCGGCTCCACTGTAATACAGTAGAATCTCGATGATACGAATCTCACAGGGTCGCGGAAAAAATTTGTATCATCAGAAATTCGTATCAAACGAATTAAACCAAAATAAAAGTTGGGGCAAGAAAATAGACAGTGACTGTTCATTTTCTGTTACTGTCAATGAAAGAGGTCGGTTGTAACGCTTTTGTGTCTCCGTTTTTGTCAAATGCTGCCCAAATACGCGAGATGATTCAAACGATGTAGCGACGTGCTTATCACCAGTGAGTCGTGTGACAGTGGTCTAAAGCGAGCTTCTCCTAAAGCAAGCAGGCGTTAGATGAAACCGACTTGCAGAATGGTGACACGTAATGTTGCCACTAGTTGTCCTGATATTTTCCCTCCACGTGTTCTGGGGTTCTGGTAGCTGTTTTCCGCCAGAGCGATGTCACACAGCTTTGCGGTTTATTGTTGCGAGGGTGGTAAAAAGGTCAGAACAGAGATAAGGTGATAAGGTTCCGTGTTGTTCAATCCCCTTGATCTTATTTCCACCACCACCACCAAAAGGAAAGTCATTGCTTGCATTGCGCTACATGATGTAAGGGAGTTCGTGGTGAGGATCGCCCAAGCAGCACAATGTACTGAAAGTCGAGTGCAGTAGGGGTGGACGGGTAGGTGGAAGGCGTTGAGCATACTCCTGAAACTAAAGGATATTGATAAGACACTTACCGTCCACCCCTATTGCACTCGACTTTCAGTACATTGTGCTGCTTGGGCACCCTCCCTTTTCGAGAGACGCAGCAGCATGACTCGCGCGCTCTCGCATCACGGGGGAACGACCTCTGTCGCATCCTCGGCTCATTCGTAGCATCCGTAAAGGGAAGATAACGCGTTCGTATCATCCGAACTCTAATACATGGGAAGAAAAGGCATTCTGGCCGGGACCGGAAAAGAATTCGTATCATCCGTGATCTTATCATCGAGATTCTACTGTAGATGTCTTCCATGTGTTTTGCCTCTCTTTCCTGGTTAAGCAGTTGTTAGGAATTCCTGTTAGTAATTAAGTATTATGTGTAAAAATCCGAGCTTTGAAAACTGCAGTCGATTCTGAAGCCATTCCAGAGGTGTTCAGCTACGTTAGCTCTTCCGGATTTCTGATGCGTTTGAAAAATCCGCATTTAAAAAAGGGATTTCATTTGGTGTGCTGAAAATAAATCTGGATTCAAAGTGATTTGATTTAATCAAATTTAAAGCGGGACCTGATTCGGATTTGATGTAAATCCGTTTTTGTCTCCTCAAATCCCCCACACTGTACGGAGGTGGTTGTGACTCGAAGCCTTGCAATTTGTCTTACTTCTCCCCCTTTTTGTTTTACATTCAGGAGTGACATCTGGGACGTGTCCTATTAAGGAAGAACCTCGAGAGGAATCTTCAAATGAAGATCCAATCATAGAAGTGAAAACAGAGGCTTACAATGTTCCAGTCTTGGCAGAAGAGGAACAGATGGGCTGTGACCCGACATCAGAAGGTAAATACAAAATGGTCGAGGGGATTTGGTCAACACCAGATTGAATGGCACGATATGGACAAAAAGTGGCATGCATCGGAAATGCTTTTCAGTTTTCTGTTCATTACATGTCAGCTTTCAAGCATGTATGGAAGATTCTCAAACCAGGCAAAATAGACCTAGTGATCCTTTATACAATTCCACACTACTGCAACTATTGCAGATTTTGACCGCATAAACAACTGCACATAACGATGTTTGTGAGCGAGAAGATAAGGAACAGTAGATGCAACCAGAGGAATCAAGTGCAAAATAATCCATGGTGCACAGTGTGTCTCCCTTCATGTGCTCCCACAATGTTTAGCCCTAACAAACACACTCCACATCTTCTGGTGCTACTGCATTGAAAAGTACAGCACTAGACAAAATTTTACTAAACATGCTTCGGTGCATTCCTTTTCCAGCCCTAGCAGCGAACAGGACCATGCGGACTTGCAAACAGGTGACTGGGTTACCCAGGCACATGTCTGTAACTCTGTACAGTCCAATAGACCTTATGCATAATAGCATGACCCATCGATATCGACAGGAGCAACCCGCCATTTTACGTACTGCTCCTAGGGATGCTATACGGAGCCCCATTCCAAGTCAAAGCTAGCTTGTTTAGCGCCTCTGTCCTCATCGTGTGCATGGTTTCGTCTGTTTCATTTCGTGTTGTCCCATCGCACTTTTGTCGTTGATGACAGCATGTCAGACACTCGGCTCATCCTTTCTCATGATGAGAACTGGACGAAGAACTTGTTTCCGATACCCTTAATAACCGAGGTCACAATAAGGGAGTACTATGCTGGAGGATCAAGTTCACTGCGACAGCTGAAAAAATCGCACAACTTCGCTGTTGAATCTTACGTCGATTGCGGCACTGTCATGACGAACACAGCGGATATCAGGTGAGGACGCTCGTAACGTACTTTCAAGCGCATAGTGGTATGGAGTGCATTTGCTTCCCAAACGTAAACCATAAACATTGCATAGTGCGACCGAATATTCTCGCGTGTTCTTCAATGGAGCTGAATGCATGTAACTGGTGAGTGCAGTACAGCTCGATGAAAATAAGCCTGAGCTCGGGGTACTGTATTACCCGGTAAACCAAAACGACGACGTACGCATTTGGTTAGGTCCCTGCACCGCATTCGGGTGAGGTCGTGATACGTAGTTAATCTGCTTGTCTCCGTTAGCATAAGCTCAAGCTTATTTTCGTCCTGAACTGTAGGATTTTGTCCACTAGATTTGTCTTTACTTACTCAGGAGTACCTGGAACTTCCCAGCACTGACGCGTAATGCGGCTGTAACATGAGTTCGGTACACTGGCTTACAGTGTTGGTACTTGCAGCGAATAAATGGAAACAAGAAATGTGATATTGATGCTTGTCTAAACTAGAAGTATTTACCTTACAGGTCCGACAAGGTACATGTGCGTGCCATGTGCTACAGAAGCCTAAGCAAAAATGGACGACCATCCGTGACCCATCTGGTACTGCAGCCAAGCACTGGAACCGTGGTAGACACCCGGTGCCAGTGCCCTGCAGGTGCTGCAGCGGCCTGCAGTCATGCCATGGCACTTTTTCGGGTAGTGTCCCTGCTAAAGATGAATAGTTTCGATGAATCTCCCCCTCAACTTGCATGTACAGAGCTTCCACAATGTTGGCGACGGCCGCTGCAGTGAAAGCGAGAATTGTGCAGGAGGTTGCCAGGTGGAAACCTCGAGAAGGTGGGAAGAACACACTGACATATTCTCGCCTATTTGACCCACGACGGGAAGAAGAGAGTGCAGATAGTGTGCAGAGTGCCTTTAGAAGACTTGCTGGGCGTTTGGGGAGCCAAGGACAGCTCTTTGCTTTTGCCCTTCAAGAAGGATCCAAGCTGCCATTTACTGAGACAAAGTTTGGTTCAGCCCCATACGATTCACCTCCGACATATTAGCAGTCAGGAAGGCCGGCACACCGCGAAGTTTGGCGATCTATGAACATTGCACTGGAAACTGCAACGGATGAACCAGCAGTGCCCACCCGTACGAGCCTGTTTTGTGACAGCATCATTCCATTCCAGCTGCCGCCACTTCTTGACAAGTACCAGGTACCAAGAGTACCAAGGTAGCGTGGCTGCTCGATTGTTTTTCTGCGTGTATGAAATTAATGAGACCATGTGTATATTTCATGCACAGACTCTGAAGTTTTCGGGTTTTATTTTTTCCAAATTCGGGGGGTAAAATTCAGGTCAATCACTTGATGTCGAAAATTCGTGCAAATTCGGGAGGAAAAATTACCATCAGACTGAATTTGGGATAAATCGGGCTCTATTGTCGAATAAATGATTCGTTGTACAGCCTATCCAGAGTATCAGACATTGAGATCAACCGTGTATTTTGTGAAAAATTAGTATGTCATTGCCGTGAGGTGCCTAGCTTAGCTTAGTTTTGCGGGTAGAAATCCATTTGCGGGTGGGTTTAACCCTAAACCGGCGAACCTCCATTCGGGGTGCAAATTCAAGGAAAAATCGGGTTTAACCCTAAAGCTTCAGGGTCTACTCATGCACACACGACAAGGTCATCTTTGCCTGACACTGTCAAACCTTTTATTTTTGCGTGTCCTTGATTTTCTCGATTTGAAAATTTTGCAAAATTAAAGGGTGTGCAAACATTTTCATTTGCATATGATACTACGTGAAAAACCCTTGACAAATTGCTATGCAGCATGATTTGTACTTGACCTATCCTGTCTATTGTTTCTCTCCGACTTTAAGGGCATTATTCTCACAAGTGAGGCGGCCATGGCTCTGGAGAGAAACACCCGGCTAGGTTTTATTGAGTGGACTGAAAAGGGTCTTAGTAATTTGATTGCCCAGAGTGATGTGTCAAAGGTACGAGCTATAGCATATGGCAGCAAACACGAAAATGTTGCTGCACAGGCCTACACTGATGCGATGACGCGCCTTGGTCATTCTGTCCCCGGCTGGGAGCCTCCCCGGACAGATTTATAGTATGTGACCCCACAGAGTATACACCAAACGGAGTGCTCGAGATAAGATGTCCCTATTCACTGAAAGATAGCGAGCCGCAGTTCGCCAAAGACAACATACCGTACATGGCTATTGATGAGGAAGGGCACCCAAAACTGCAGTAAGTGTTCAGAAACGGATGCATCTACATTGTTTTAATGTCAGTGTCATTGTCTACATAGTTCTACTTATACAGGGTGTTTCACCTAAAGTGGTATGAAATTATTTTTAAAGAGTGCGATAAAAGAAAACGAGCACCACTTTTATGCTACTTGGGTTACAGACTGGCCGTACATCAAAAGTACTACCTGCTTGTGTTGTGAAAATTTCTGACCTTAGGTGAAACACGCTGTATATTGTCTGTCAGTCAGTCACGCACCACTAGTCCCTTATCTCAAGTGCAATCGGGAAATGTGCAATGACACATCATAAGCTGCGATATGATAATGGTCAACTGTGATATTATACATGATGCAATATTTTTATGTTATACTCTATACAGATCTTTTCCTATACATACACGATGTGCTGTTTATAACAGTGTCATTTGTTAACTTGCTCCCATGGTTTGACAGCAGTCTTTGCATTCCATAGACAGTGGCGCTCAGAATGTAGTAGGAAACAAGCTCAGTGACGCCCAGTGTGTCAAAATGTGTTTTGTAATGCGGTGAAAGTTTTGAAATGCAGCTTCAATATACTGACGAGGCGAAAGAAAATAAAAACATTTCTGCAATGGATTTCTCATTATCATACATTTGCACAGTGCACTAGTTCCTGTCTTCAACTAAGGGGCGTTGAAAGTTGGTTAAGATGACGGCAACTGTCCACATTTGGTTTGATACTGGCCCAAGGCTCATGGTTTACAGGTCTGTCAAAAATGTGAAATGTCTTCACGTGCTGGGTCCTGCGCTCAACATGAATTCGTAAGGAGGCAATCTGTTTTGTTTGTTGTACTTGTACTGCAGGGAACTCTTCATTTCGGAGGAACGGTGGAATGTTCAGCCTCGCGTTTTTTTGCTCCAGAAGATCAGCAATGGTGAAACCCTTATCTGCCATGACAGAGGTGTTATTCCCCCTTCTCGAACACTCACGCGAATGAAATATGTCAGAACACCTAACCTAACTGACCCTCGTGCCGAACTTGCTCAGCGCGCCCGCCAGCCATCCCCAAACGTCTCCAAATGTGTGTGAGTGCACGTGTTAAATCCAGACACATTACACGAAATAAGCATGATCACATATAATAAAGTGATAGTTCTCAGATGAGAATACCATGATACATCACACTCAATGAAAAAAAAAAAGGTGATCTCCCAATCTCGCCAAATATGTTGGCGTACATGCCCGACCATGGTCGGCGTTGTCAAGCCCGGCCCAGGCCCGCATAAGAAACGCAAAGCCCGGCCCACGGGCCGGGCACGGGCTTTCTGGTAAGCCCGTGCAGTGCTCTAACTCCACATACAAAACAAACCGGTTCTCCGGACCGTGCGTATAATGGCGAATAGAAGGAGCTCAGCACCAGGTGGCGCTTTCATTTTGCATAGGGTCTATTGGCTACTAGCATGGAGAAAAGAATGTGACAGAGTGGGTTTCAAAGTCCAGCACTGTATGAGCGAATGATTATGTGTTGTCAAGGTTTGTTTATGGAAAAAAAAAATTATAAAATTCTCACTTCGTATTTCGTTTGTGCTTCTACCATACAAGTGGGATATCTGTCCTGCAGAGTTCTTCCAGAGCACAGACCTGCAGCATCACAAGAGGACCCGCACAAGCCAGAAGCCATACAAGTGTGATGTCTGCCCTGCAGAGTTCTGCCGGGTCTCGAATCTACGGGATCACGGGCGAGAAGCCACACAAGTGTGATGTCTGCACTGCAGAGTTCCGCTGGATGTCGGATCTACGGGATCACAAGCGGACGCACACGGGCGAGAAGCCACACAAGTGTGATGTCTGCCCTGCAGAGTTCTGCCGGATCTCGCATCTACGGGATCACAAGCGGAGGCACGCAGGCGAGAAGCCACACAAGTGTGATGTCTGCCCTGCAGAGTTCTGCCGGATCTCGGATCTACGGGAACACAAGCGGAGACACACGGGTGAGAAGTCACACAAGTGTGATGTCTGCCCTGCCGAGTTCTACCGGCTCTGGAATCTACGGGAACACAAGCGGACACACACGGGCGAGAAGCCACACAAGTGCGACCTCTGTCCTGCAGAGTTCAGCTGGAGCCGGGGCCTACTGCATCACAAGCGGACACATATGAGTGAGAAGCCATACAAGTGTGATGTCTGCCCTGCGGAGTTCAGGCACAGTGTACGTCTAAAGGTTCATAAGCGGACACACACGGGTGAGAAGCCATACAAGTGCAATGCCTGTGCTGCAGCGTTCAGCCGGAATGACTGCCTACAGCAGCACAAGCAGACACACACGGGTGAGAAGCCGTACAAGTGCGATGTCTGCCTTGCAGAGTTCAGCCAGACCAGGTACCTTAAGCATCACAAGCGGACACACATGGGTGAGCAGCCATAGAAGCGCGACCTCATCCGGCAAAAATCAGCCACAGCGTCGAGTGACAAGCCATACAGGAGCATTCTATATGTTCCGCAAACTTCAGGCAGATCACAAATCTGCCCCTTTGCGAGGGGGCTTTCATGGGCGTGAAGCCATACAATTGCAACCTCTGTCCTGCAGAGCTCAGCCACTGTACACACACACACACACAAGCCATAGAACAAGCTGCTAACAGAACAGGAGCTAGTTCAGCCAGTACATGACTGTGTGGTTTCACAAGTAGCCACGAGGTGCCTGGGATAGCAACAGTACAAGTGTGGAGACCATGTACACAAGAAAGAGGCCACCCAAGGATGAATTCTGTTGTCCTGAGTGCGGAGGCCTGAAGAAGCACATGGTCGACGCGCGCAGAGGGGGAAGGCTGTACAGACGCAGTTTGTATCCCACATCATGTTATTTCTGTCCGATGTTGTGAAACTCACTCGCATGAACGGACTGAGGTTGAAAAAGAGTTGGACTGGTGTTGGATTGGGTGGTGATGCATGTGAAATGTCAGGAAACCCAGCGTCAGGGGAACAATATATATGGAGGGATCACAGTGAGGCAATCCTGTGTGCCAAAAGAGATTAAAAGCAGTCGTGATGTTTGGTGTGTCAGGTAGCGTTTGTGTTATATGCAATGTGCGACAAACTGGTGGCGCCATGATGTGACCTCTAGAGAAACTACCTTGCGTGATAGCCGCTGAATCTCCAGCGTGCGAAGTGCGAGCGTCTTTTGCTTACCACACTGGAACTGTTTCACCGCTAAGTCTGCAAGCACCTGAAAGAACCCTTAATTAGGGAAGAGATGTTTCGTTTCTCGTGATTTCTAAGCTTCCAATCGGGGCTCGGAACCGTTATTTTCTTGGGTTTGGTTCAAGTTCTGTTTCAAGGTTATTGGTTTGGTTTGGGTTCAGTGCAACCAAAATACTGGTTTGAACCGATATTAATCGGTTCGAACCGTCTTACCTGTGCTGTTCTAGTCAGTGTAATCGTTCCTGGTTGGCTATCGCCGTTGGAGACACAATTCTGATTGGCCAACTCTTAGTAGTTAACGTCACGTCGACAAATATGCAGACTTTCTCTGTGTAGGTTGCATTGGCCACATTGATTTGTTACATAGCACGAAGCGTCCTAAAAACAGGTCCCAGCTTATGTCTAAGTTTTGGGTGCATGACCTCGTTTTTGAAACAACCTGAGCAAGGGCCCAATACCAAATTTTCCTGTCTCCCGTTCCACCTCACTCACTCAACCAGCTACTTTGATGGCCAAAAGTGGCGACAAAATTTTAAAATCCTTGTACCGCGACTATTTCTTTATTAAATGCGTTAGAATTGGGAGTGTCAAAATGGGAAAAGCTGTATGTATGTATGTGTGTCTGTCCGGGTGTGAGATGGTGAAGCCTCACTGAGAAAGTGGAATAAGTGGATATGCAAAACGGATACAAGGGGGTAAATATATATATGGAGGCAAACTATTTGAAATTGAGGTAGTCAAAAGTAATTAGGAGTAACAGGTCAGAGTGATCGAAGGTGATTAGGGGGAATTAAAGCCAAAAGTTTCGTTTAAAGGTAATTAATGTAGGATATATGTAATTAAGGGATAAGATTAAATGAAACTGAAGAATACTGTAGGTGACCCGAGGTTTTAACAGAGCTAACGAAGGGCGGTTAAAGGTAATTAAAAAGGAATTGAGAGTGATTATGGAAAGTAAACTTAAATGTAATTAAGGGAATTCAAGATTACCTCGTTTAAGCTGCCGATATCAAAATTAATTAAAGGAGAATTGAAAGTAACCGAGGGGAATTAAAGGTTAATTAAATGGACTTGCATATAGTAATTGGGAGTGCCAAATCAGAAATGAAGCAATGGCTAGAGGTGGGCAACCGGAAGTGGATGCCCGGAAGTTAAGTATGGCCAAGAAAAAGACTGTTAATTTTGCTAACGTATATCTCTCGCATTAACCGCTAAATCGCCAGTGAATTTATTTATTATTTATAAATACTGTTACTGGAGAGATGCAATCCTCGCATATTCACTACGGTAAGGCTTTAAGTACAATAGCTACAGTGTGAAACGCAAAGTCAAGAGGAGACCTGCAGTTCCTGCATACGCCAAGAACACTCACCCGTGCAATGTAGAAGAGAAGAAACAGCAAAGGAAGACCAAGAAACCAACAAATGAAACATGAATCTCATGGATGCAGTGTTACATACAGCCCTCTAATGCCCTAATAAAGACTGGTAAATCGTGTACGTGTTATACACTATTGCAATCTTCTAGAGTACAAGGAAAATGTACTAAAAATACTTTTGTCGAATTTCAGTTGCAAGCCTAGACAACCTAACGTTTCTTTTTACAGAATAAGGAAGCCCATGGCGAACTTAGTCTAATACACGGGAAGGCGCAGTCTCTAATGCTATGGGGAGTGCACAAAATCGGCCGCCAAGATGCGATGAGAGGAGGACATGCCCCTGCCCACATGATAGGACGAGCATTTAAAAATACAAGGAAAGGGGAGCTGCTGCTTTGGTTGCTTTTGTTAACACTGATCAGATTATTATTGCGATTTCATTCCTTGCCTTTTCCTTTCCTTTTGTTTTTTGCAGTGTTCTGTCTATCCGTAAACAAATGTTCTGTTGGCTAGGCAAATTTCAAGTTATTGCAATTGAAATTCGACAATAGTATTTTTCAGGGTGTCTACCAACCTGGAAAACAGGGAATTGTCAGGGAATTTGGCCAAAAAACAGCTGAAGTCAGGGAAAACCGCAGAGTAGTGCCGTGATGATGCGCGGCGAATCGCGATCGAGCGCCGACTGGTGGTTGAGAGGCGATACCGCAGCAACGTGACCGTGACTGGCAGATCGCCAGTACGACAAACTCTGAGGCAGAAAACTAAAAAAGCCTCACTAATACTTAAAAAAATGTATCTGTATCAAAACGTTGGAGCAGGCACCAAGTTTCCTTTTGTTTTTCTCAGGGAATTTGATTGAGGGAATTTGAACACTGCAGTTTGGTATGCATCCTGATTTTTTGATGATGGCAAGCTTAACTACCGCACGAGAGTCGTTGACCGCATATTTTTTCGTTCTTCCGTTTTCTCATCAACCCCAATTGAAATGATTCGTGAATCACGCCTGTATAAACCTCAACGCACGGTATTGAATAGTCCCAATTTTTTCCCACATGGATCATCCTATATGAGTCCCAGACATCACCCATACGCGAGACTTGGCCTGGCAATTGATTTATGAGTCTTATGCTGAACAGGGGTTTTGTTCAGCCCCCTCCTTAACATACCCAATTTCCTCATCGCTGAAGAGCATATTTTATACACTGGGTTCAGAACAGGTACCGAGGTGGCCGTCACATGACTAGAATCCATGCAGTGTGGCTTACTTCTCTCCTTTTTTGTTTTCAGGAGCAACAGTTGGTATGTTTGACATTAAAGAAGAACCTCGGGAGGAATCTTCACAGGAAGATCCAAACATAGAAGTGAAAACAGAGGCTTACAATGTTGTGCTTTTGGAAGGACAGGAACCAATGGGACACAGATGCGACCCAACATCAGAAGGTAAACCGAAAATGCTTGAGGGGATTCGGCCAACACCAAATTGAATGGCACGATATGGACAAAAAGTGGCATGCAACGGAAATGCTTTTCAGTTTTTTGTTCGTTTTGTATCAGTTTTCCAGCATGTGTTCTCTAGTATGGAAGATTCTCAAACTGGACAAAATAGACTTGGAGATCCTTTATACAATTTCGTATTACTACAACTGTCGCAGACTTTGGCCGCATAAACAACTGCACATAATGTTTGTGACTGAGAAGATAAGGAACAGTAGATGCAACCAGAGAAATTAAGTGCAAAATAATCCATGGTGCAGAGTGTGTCTCCCTTCATGTGCTCCCACAATGTTTAGCCATAACAAACACACTCCACACCTTCTGGTGCTAGTGATTGAAAAGTACAGCACTAGACAAAATTTTACTAAACATGCTTCGGTGCATTCCTTCTCCAGAGTGATGCCCTAAAACTGGGTTCAGAAAGGCTATGGGGGTGGCCGTCACATGACTTGAAGCCTAGTGATGTGGCTTATTCTCTCCTGTTTTGTTTTGCTTCAGGAGCAACACTTGGGATGTGTCACATTAAAGAGGAACATCAAGAGAACTCTTCGAATGAACATCAAATTGTACAAGTGAAGACGGAGCCTTGCAATGTTGCACTCTTGGCAGAGAAGGACCAGATGGGACACAGCTGTCTGTCAGCATCAGAGGGTAAGTACAAAGTGCTCAAGGGTACTTATACCCAGGCTGTCATATGGGTGTTCTTCAATGACCATTAAAACCATTGGTAATTGAACTCAAGTTAAGTAATTTTCGTTTCCGTTATCCGTTTCTGATACCAGCTTTTTATTTCGTTTCCGTTACTGTTCCTGGTAATGGAACGGCTGTTGCAGAGCTGCGGGAGGACGATCTCTGTCAGCTCTCTGTCAGCTTTCTGTCAGCTCTATGTCAGCTATATGTCAGCTCTATGCCAGCTCTATGCCACTGTTTTCCCCCAGTGCTGCTTCGGTATGCCACGCGTACACACTGCACAAGTAATTTTATGCTGTTCAGATGCGCACATCTTGCAAGGTTTCTAAAGAAGTGCAAGAACATGTCTTCAGTCGGTCTTCTGTCATTCTGAGTCCAGCAACCCAAGATGGGCGTAAAGTTTATCCAGTGTCGCATTCACTGGCAGTTGCTCTCAGTAGCAAACAATACTGCCGTGGCCACGGCGAAACGCAGAAAGTAAAAGTAAATAAATATAAAACTCATATGCTGTCATCCAAGTGCTATGGTAGAGTAGAGTGCAGTGCGTGGAGCCTGTTGTGTAAGTCTCATGTCTTGATTCATCATAGGTAGGTAATGTCATGAATGATGCACCCTCGACATCCAGTATGTGGTTCCAGGTTTGGTTTGGTCCAGAAGTTCATTGCTGTCGTGCAACATTTAGGGCATTACACGGAATGAAGTAATAAAAATAAAATGAAAAGTCACTGAAATGTCGTCGCACAACAGTATTAGCCATTACCTGAATTCAATACCGGACGATAATTTTCCTTTCCGTTTCTGTTTGCGGTAATGGAGGACAGTGGTACGCGTTTCCATTTCCGTTATCGTTACTATCTCCAATTTCAGTAATACATATACTGTTTCTGTTTCCGTTACCATTACCGTTACATGTCCCTGCTAAAAATTACACAACACTGAGTACAGATGCCAGTGGCTTGTGAAAACAAGGAGCATGGCTTAAATACCGTATTTGCTCGAATGTAAGTCGACCCCCTTTTTCCAAAATCGACGATCGAAAGTAGGGGGTCGACTTATAATCGTGGTCTGCGCAACCACGTTGCTCTGCGGCCGATGCGCTTGTCACGCGCGTTCGCTTCCTCACATGGAGTGGGGGGAGAGAGAGGGAAAGGGGTGAAAGGGATTTGAACGTGTGACGAACGACAGCAATAAAAGCAGTCAAAACGAAAGTTCCTTCTTCCTTTCTCTCCCATGGTTAAAATGCGTCGTTTCTACGCGGCGTCATTGAAGCAATGTGCGATACTCTTTCCCGATGAATACATCTTTTACGTTTTTGTTACCACAAAAGTTTTTTTTTTCATTTTCATGAATTTCGAAGAGGGGGTGTCGACTAACATTCGGGTAAATACGGTAATTTAGTAAATGGATCTTCCGATAAACGGAACATATTTTCCAGGTTCCTTGAGGTTCCATTTAAAGGGATTCCACCTTTTCTTTTTCTTCAGACACTGCAGTGATTTTCGCAAGTTCCTCATCAATAGGGCCCGGATTTTCGGGCACTAATAGGTGGCGCTCTTTGCTGGCAAAATCATTCTAGGCCAACCAACCTTCAGAACCGTATTGTTTTATCTTCCGATTGGGAGGAATGTTGATACATAAAACGGTGCGCACCCCCTTTCTTAGCTGATCCGGAGACAGAGCAATATCATCTGCGATGATGATTGGCATACTGCGTGCTATGCGGTCAAGAGCGCCCCCGGTTAGGAACGAAGAAAGGAAGGAAACAAAAGGCTCTCACTGTCCCGTATCGAGCTCTGGGCCTTCTGCCTGAAAGTACGACACTTTGCCTCACAGCAAATACCTGGAGGAGAGGAGGGGGCAGTCGCTTTAAACCTAGGACCTCAATAGTGTGCAAGGGAGATAATTTGCTGAGTCAAACACGAACAGCCTGAGGGCAAAGGCCGTGCCATCAGAGGTGCGCCTGTGCTGGTATGCCCACCTAATCTCCAATTTCCGAAATTACAGGAGCAAGAGGAAGCACTGGTTTGCTCCACATTAACGACCAGCCCAGAGGCACTTGTGATCAAGCATCTTCTGGTTGCACTTCTTCAGAGGCACAGTTCAATATCAGCACAATAACCGTTGAAGCGCAGTTCGACAACACTTCACCAGTCCCTATGGACAGTCCTCCCATGGAGCAACCTCGAGACCAGAGCAAGCCATGTGCACTTGCGTGCACGTCGAAAGACAGCCGGAGATGTCACATGCTTGCACAGTGTCACAATGAGTCTGAAAAGTGTCCAGCTACTCCATCAGGGGATCAGATGGGAGAGGAGGGTTTTAGGTACGACATCTGTCCCTCTGCATTCTTGCCGTCTGGCAGTGACACGAGTCACGTGTCAAAGCGTACTGACGAGGAGTCATGCAAGTCCGACCACTGTCCTGCACAGTTCCACCAGAGGAGGAGTCTGCGGTGTCACATGCAAACGCACATGAACCAGCAGTTGTACAAGAATGATACCTGCCCTGCGAAGTTCAGCCGTATTGTGCACCGGCGGCTTCGCAAGCGAGCACACACTCGCGAAAAACTATACAAGTGTGATGCCTGCCCGGCAGAGTTCAGCCGGACCTGGCACCTACAGCGTCACAAGCGGACACACAGGGGTGAGAAACCGAATAAGTGCGATCTCTGTCCCGCTGAGTTCAGCCAGAGCAAGAGCCTGTTGGATCACAAACTGACGCACATGGGCGAGAAAACACAGAAGTTCAATGTTTGCCCTGCGGAGTTCGGTCGGAGAAGGAGCTTTCAGAAGCACAAGTGGACACACACGAGCAAGAAGCCATACAAGTGCGATGCCTGCCCAGCGAAGTTCAGCCATAACGAACATCTCCAGCGTCACAAGCGGACACACACCGGCGAGAAACCATACAAGTGCGATGCCTGCCCAGCGGCGTTCAGTGAGAGAGGGAACCTACAGCAGCACAAGCGGACACACACGGGCGAGAAGCCATACAAGTGCGATGTCTGCCAAGCGAAGTTCAGCCAGAGCGGGCACCTACAGCGTCACAAGCAGACACACAAAGGCCAGAAACCATATAAGTGCGATCTCTGTCCTGCTGGGTTCAGCAAGAGTAAGAGCCTGTCAGATCACAAACTGACGCACACAGGCAAGAAAACATACAAGTGCAGTGTTTGTTCTGCGGAGTTCGGTCATACAGGGAACTTACAGCAGCACAAGCTGACACACACGGGCGAGAAGCCATACAAGTGCGACGCCGGCCCAGCGAAGTTCAGCCATAACGAACATCTCCAGTGTCACAAGCGGACACACACTAGCGAGAAACCATACAAGTGCAATGCCTGCCCAGCGGAGTTCAGTGAGAGAGGGAACCTACAGCAGCATAAGAAGACACACACGGGCGAGAAGCCAAACCAGTGCGATGTCTGCCCAGCAAAGTTCAGCCAGAGCGGGCACCTCCACCGTCACAAGCGGACACACAGGGGCGAGAAACCGTACAAGTGCGATCTCTGTCCTGCTGAGTTCAGCCAGAGCAAGAGCCTGTCGGATCACAAACTGACGCACACGGGCGACAAGCCATACAAGTCCAATGTTTGCCCTGCGGAGTTCGGTCAGAGAGGGAACTTACAGCAGCACAAGTGGACACACACGGGCGAGAAGCCATACAAGTGCGATGCCTGCCCAGCGAAGTTCAGCCATAACGAACATCTCCAGCGTCACAAGAGGACACACACCAGCCAGAAACCATACAAGTGCGATGTCTGCCCAGCGGCGTTCAGTGAGAGAGGGAACCTGCAGCAGCACAAGCGGACACACACGGGCGAGAAACCATACAAGTGCGATGTCTGCCCAGCAAAGTTCAGCCAGAGCGGGCACCTACAGCGTCACAAGCGGACACACAGGGGCGAGAAACCGTACAAGTGCGATCTCTGTCCTGCTGGGTTCAGCCAGAGCAAGAGCCTGTCGTATCACAAACTGACGCACACAGGCAAGAAAATATCAAAGTGCAGTGTTTCTGCTGCGGAGTTCGGTCAGAGAGGGAACTTACAGCAGCACAAGCTGACACACACGGGCAAGAAGCCATACAAGTGCGATGCCTGCCCAGCGAAGTTCAGCCATAATGAGCATCTCCAGCGTCACAAGCGGACACACACCGGCGAGAAACCATACGAGTGCGATGCCTGCCCAGCGAAGTTCAGTGAGAGAGGGAACCTACAGCAGCACAAGCGGACACACACAGGCGAGAAACCATACAAGTGCGATGTCTGCCCAGCAAAATTCAGCCAGAGCGGGCACCTACAGCGTCACAAGCGGACACACAGGGGCGAGAAACCGTACAAGTGCGATCTCTGTCCTGCTGAGTTCAGCCAGAACAGGAGCCTGTCGGTTCACAAACTGACACACACGGGCGAGAAAACATACAAGTGCAATCTTTGCCCTGCAGAATTCGGTCAGAGAGGTAACTTGCAGCAGCACAAGCGGACACACACGGGCGAGAAGCCGTACAAGTGCGATGCCTGCTTGGCGGAGTTCAGCCAGAAAGGACAGCTCCAGCGTCACAAGCGAGCACACACCGTCGAGAAACAATACAAGTGGGGTGCTTGCCCAGCGGAGTTCAGTGAGAGGAGCCTGCAGCAGCACAAGCGGACACACATGAGTTCGAAGTCATACAAGTGCAGTGCCCGCCGTGCTGCGCTCAGCCCGAGGAGGAACCTACGGCAGCGTAAGCGGACACACACGGGCGAGATGCTATACATGTGTGATGTCTGCCCTGGTAATTTCAGCCTGAGCAGGAACCTACGGCAGCACAAGCGGGCATACAAGGGCGAGAAGCCATAAAAGTACCACGTCTGTCCTGCAGAGTTCAGCCAGAGCAGACACCTACAGAGCCACAAGACAGACAGTCTCGAAGCCATACAGGAGCATTCCCTGTTCTGCAAACTTGAGGTAGTGCCAAACCTGCAGCGTTACAGCTGCATGCAGGTACATGGGTGTGAAGCCGTACAAATGCCACTTCTGTTATTCAGGGATCATTCACAGGACCAGCAGGCACGAGCAAGCGAACCAAACAGCTGCTGGCTGAGCATGAGCTAGTTCAGCCAGAGCAGGAACCTGTGGCTTCACATGTCTCCACAAGACACTTGAGATTTGAAACTGTGGAAGTACAGATGCCATGCACAGGCGAAAGAATCCGTCCAATTAAGTGTCACTTCTGTGCTGTTGTATGTCCTTCATGAACACATGATGATGCGCAGGGAGAAAAGGCTATGCAGATGTGGTGTATATCATATCCCATTTTATTTCTGCTTTTTTTTCTTGTGGAATGTTTCAAAACTTGCATGCATGAACAAACTGAGGTTCAAAAATAGTTGGATTGGAGCTGGATTTGGTGGTGATGCATTGAAGTGTCACGAAACCCAGTGCCGGGGAGACAAACAGACATGAAAAAGACATCCTCTCACAGGCTCTGAGCTGCAGAGAACGGTTCATTTCCTTGAGCAACATGCTCTTATATTGCTCCCATCCCTCTTTTTCTTCCCCTCGTGATGAATGCGTATCTTCTTTATCGTTGACTACTGAAGCGCGGAAGGAACATGGACACGAGAGGTAAGGGAAACACAAGCGCTTGTGCTTGTTTTACATCTCTTCTTCATACTCCTTTGGCACTTCGTTAATCAGACCAGGGATAGTCATCAAACTAGCCCAGCTATCTACCATTGTGCTTCTCTTCAGGCTTCCATTGTTTTACGCCGTACGTCTCGTCTGTTTGTGAAGTGAACAAAGAAATCGACGTAAAAAAATAAAAAAATGATTTCCAACCACTTACATATACCAACTTGATACCAAAATCCAGAGAATTCCCTTTTGTGTCACGACCAAACTAAATAAATGTACACACTAAAAGTAAGTTTGAACACATTCTGTTGTAGTGCCTTTCGCAGCGTATAAGTGCGATCTTTGCCAGCAGAATTCGGAGAGAGCACAAAGCTGTGGGTTCACAAGCTTACCCCCTTTCGTGAAGGCCATACAAATGCGATCTCTGTCCTAAGCAATTCAGCCAGAACACAAGCCTGGTGCGTCACAGGCGAGAAGCCGTATAAGTGCGATTTTTGCCCCGTAGAATTCGGAGAGAGGACAAAGCTGTGTGTTCACAAGTGTACACACATGGGGGAAAGGTCATACAAGTGCGATCTCTGTCCTAAGCAATTCAGCCAGAACACAAGCTTGGTGCGTCACAGGCGAGAAGCCGTACAACTGCGATCTTTGTCCCGCAGAATTCGCAGAGAGCAGAAAGCTGTGGGTTCACAAGCATACACACATGGGGGAAAGGTCATACAAGTGCGATCTCTGCCCTAAGCAATTCAGCCAGAACATGAGCCTGGCGCGTCACAGGCGAGAAGCCGTATAAGTGTGATCTTTGTCCCGCAGAATTTGGAGGGAGCACAAAGCTGTGGGTTCACAAGCGTACACACATGGGGGAAAGGCCAACAAGTGCGATCTCTGTCCTAAGCAATTCAGCCAGAACACAAGCTTGGTGCGTCATGGGCGAGAAGCCGTATAAGTGCGATCTTTGTCCCGCAGAATTCGGCGGGAGCACAAAGCTGTGGGTTCACAAGCGTACACACATGGGGGAAAGGCCATACAAGTGCGATCTCTGTCCTAAGCAATTCAGCCAGAACACAAGCTTGGTGCGTCACGGGCGAGAAGCCGTATAAGTGCGATCTTTGTCCCGCAGAATTCAGAGGGAGCATAAAGCTGTGGGTTCACAAGTGTACACACATGGGGGAAAGGCCATACAAGTGCGATCTCTGTCCTAAGCAATTCAGCCAGAACACAAGCTTGGTGCGTCACGGGCTAGAAGCCGTATAAGTGCGATCTTTGTCCCGCAGAATTCGAAGGGAGCACAAAGCTGTGGGTTCACAAGCGTACACACAAGGGGGAAAGGCCATACAAGTGCGATCTCTGTCCTAAGCAATTCAGCCAGAACACAAGCTTGGTGCGTCACGGGCGAGAAGCCGTATAAGTGCGATCTTTGTCCCGCAGAATTCGGAGGGAGCACAAAGCTGTGGGTTCACAAGCGTACACACATGGGGGAAAGGCCATACAAGTGCGATCTCTCTCCTAAGCAATTCAGCCAGAACACAAGCTTGGTGCGTCACGGGCGAGAAGCCGTATAAGTGCGATCTTTGTCCCGCAGAATTCGGAGGGAGCACAAAGCTGTGGGTTCACAAGCGTACACACATGGGGGAAAGGCCATACAAGTGCGATCTCTGTCCTAAGCAATTCAGCCAGAACACAAGCTTGGTGCGTCACGGGCGAGAAGCCGTATAAGTGCGATCTTTGTCCCGCAGAATTCGGAGGGAGCACAAAGCTGTGGGTTCACAAGCGTACACACATGGGGGAAAGGCCATACAATTGCGATCTCTGTCCTAAGCAATTCAGCCAGAACACAAGCTTGGTGCGTCACAGGCGAGAAGCCGTATAAGTGCGATCTTTCTCCCGCAGAATTCGGAGAGAGCACAAAGCTGTGGGTTCACAAGCGTACACACATGGGGGAAAGGCCATACAAGTGCGATCTCTCCTAAGCCATCAGCCAGAACACAAGCCTGGTGCGTCACAGGCGACAAGCCGCATAAGTGTGATCTTTGTCCTGCAGAATTCGCAGAGAGCAGAAAGCTGTGGGTTGAGAAGCGTACACACATGGGGGAAAGGCCATACAAGTGCGATCTCTCCTAAGCCATTCAGCCAGAACACAAGCCTGGTGCGTCACAGGCGACAAGCCGTATAAGTGTGATCTTTGTCCTGCAGAATTCGCAGAGAGCACAAAGCTGTGGGTTCAGAAGCGTACACACATGGGGGAAAGGCCATACAAGTGCGATCTCTGTCCTAAGCAATTCAGCCAGAACATCAGCCTGGCGCGTCACAGGCGAGAAGCCGTATAAGTGTGATCTCCAGAGTCAACATATAAAGTCGTGGAGAAGCTAGCACTACCAAGTGAAAGAGGACGACCCGGGCCATCAGACGAGTGCTCGGTCGTATTTATCGTGTCATACCCTAGGCCCGTTTGCCGAACGTCTGTGATGAGCCGCCCGGGTTTATGTCGTAGCCGTGCTCAAATTCCTGGTTTCTTAAGTGCTCCAGTAGGCGGGCAACGCGGCTGCCTGAAATGAGACGAGGATCATCCCCCATCACCGCCTCGGGCTCGCCATCCTCAGCTGGCAGTTAACCTCTCCAGCGTCAACATATAAAGTCGTGGAGAAGCTGGCACTACCAAGTGAAAGAGGACGACCGGGGCGATCAGACGAGTGTTTGGTCGTATTTATCGCGTCATACCCAAGGCCCATTTGCCGAACGTCTGGGATGAGGCGCCCGGGTTTATGTCGTAGCCGTGCTCAAATTGCTGGTTACTTAAGTGCTCCAGTAGGCGGGCAACGCGGCTGCCTGAAATGAGACGAGGGTCATTCCCCATCACCGCCTCGGGCTCGCCGTCTCAGCTGGCAGTTAACCTCTCCAGCGTCAACATATAAAGTCGTGGAGAAGCTGGCACTACCAAGTGAAAGAGGACGACCCGGGCCATCAGACGAGTGCTTGGTCGTATTTATCGCGTCATACCCAAGGCCCATTTGCCGAACGTCTGAGATGAGGCGCCCGGGTTTTTGTCGTAGCCGTGCTCAAATTCCTGGTTTCTTAAGTGCTCCAGTAGGCGGGCAACACGGCTGCCTGAAATGAGAGGATCATCCCCCATCACCGCCTCCGGCTCGCCGTTCTCATCTGGCAGTTTGTCGTTAACCTCTCCAGCGTCAACATATAAAGTCGTGGAGAAGCTGGCAGTACCAAGTGAAAGAGGACGACCCGGGCCATCAGACGAGTGCTTGGTCGTATTTATCGCGTCATACCCAAGGCCCATTTGCCGAACGTCTGGGATGAGGCGCCCGGGTTTATGTCGTAGCCGTGCTCAAATTCCTGGTTCCTTAAGTGCTCCAGTAGACGGGCAACGCGGCTGCCTGAAATGAGACGAGGATCATCCCCCATCAACGCCTCCGGCTCGCCGTTCTCAGCTGGCAGTTAACCTCTCCAGCGTCAACATATAAAGTCGTGGAGAAGCTGGCACTACCAAGTGAAAGAGGACGACCCGGGCGATCAGACGAGTGCTTGGTGGTATTTATCGCGTCATACCCAAGGCCCATTTGCCGAACGTCTGGGATGAGGCGCCCGGGTTTATGTCGTAGCCGTGCTCAAATTCCTGGTTTCTTAAGTTTCTCCAGTAGGCGGGCAACGCGGCTGCCTGAAATGAGACGAAGATCATCCCCCATCACCGCCTCGGGCTCGCCGTTCTCAGCTGGCAGTTAACCTCTCTAGCGTCAACATATAAAGTCGTGGAGAAGCTGGCACTACCAAGTGAAAGAGGACGACCCGGGCCATCAGACGAGTGCTTGGTCGTATTTATCGCGTCATACCCAAGGCCCATTTGCCGAACGTCTGGGATTAGGCGCCCGGGTTTATGTCGTAGCCGTGCTCAAATTCCTGGTTTCTTAAGTTTCTCCAGTAGGCGGGCAACGCGGCTGCCTGAAATGAGACGAAGATCATCCCCCATCACCGCCTCGGGCTCGCCGTTCTCAGCTGGCAGTTAACCTCTCTAGCGTCAACATATAAAGTCGTGGAGAAGCTGGCACTACCAAGTGAAAGAGGACGACCCGGGCCATCAGACGAGTGCTTGGTCGTATTTATCGCGTCATACCCAAGGCCCATTTGCCGAACGTCTGGGATTAGGCGCCCGGGTTTATGTCGTAGCCGTGCTCAAATTCCTGGTTTCTTAAGTTTCTCCAGTAGGCGGGCAACGCGGCTGCCTGAAATGAGACGAAGATCATCCCCCATCACCGCCTCGGGCTCGCCGTTCTCAGCTGGCAGTTAACCTCTCCAGCGTCAACATATAAAGTCGTGGAGAAGCTGGCACTACCAAGTGAAAGAGGACGACCCGGGCGATCAGACGAGTGCTTGGTGGTATTTATCGCGTCATACCCAAGGCCCATTTGCCGAACGTCTGGGATGAGGCGCCCGGGTTTATGTCGTAGCCGTGCTCAAATTCCTGGTTTCTTAAGTTTCTCCAGTAGGCGGGCAACGCGGCTGCCTGAAATGAGACGAAGATCATCCCCCATCACCGCCTCGGGCTCGCCGTTCTCAGCTGGCAGTTAACCTCTCTAGCGTCAACATATAAAGTCGTGGAGAAGCTGGCACTACCAAGTGAAAGAGGACGACCCGGGCCATCAGACGAGTGCTTGGTCGTATTTATCGCGTCATACCCAAGGCCCATTTGCCGAACGTCTGGGATTAGGCGCCCGGGTTTATGTCGTAGCCGTGCTCAAATTCCTGGTTTCTTAAGTTTCTCCAGTAGGCGGGCAACGCGGCTGCCTGAAATGAGACGAAGATCATCCCCCATCACCGCCTCGGGCTCGCCGTTCTCAGCTGGCAGTTAACCTCTCTAGCGTCAACATATAAAGTCGTGGAGAAGCTGGCACTACCAAGTGAAAGAGGACGACCCGGGCCATCAGACGAGTGCTTGGTCGTATTTATCGCGTCATACCCAAGGCCCATTTGCCGAACGTCTGGGATGAGGCGCCCGGGTTTATGTCGTAGCCGTGCTCAAATTCCTGGTTTCTTAAGTTTCTCCAGTAGGCGGGCAACGCGGCTGCCTGAAATGAGACGAAGATCATCCCCCATCACCGCCTCGGGCTCGCCGTTCTCAGCTGGCAGTTAACCTCTCTAGCGTCAACATATAAAGTCGTGGAGAAGCTGGCACTACCAAGTGAAAGAGGACGACCCGGGCCATCAGACGAGTGCTTGGTCGTATTTATCGCGTCATACCCAAGGCCCATTTGCCGAACGTCTGGGATGAGGCGCCCGGGTTTATGTCGTAGCCGTGCTCAAATTCCTGGTTTAAGTTTCTCCAGTAGGCGGGCAACGCGGCTGCCTGAAATGAGACGAAGATCATCCCCCATCACCGCCTCGGGCTCGCCGTTCTCAGCTGGCAGTTAACCTCTCTAGCGTCAACATATAAAGTCGTGGACAAGCTGGCAAGTCGAACAAAACGACCGATCCGTCTGACTGCCAACATCTAGCTATAATTGCAATGCCTGGCAACCACCACACACTTTCCATTGGTGACGGCAATACAACGTCATAGCCACGGAGGAGGGTGCTTGCGTTCCGTGTTGTGGGGGCCACCAAGCAGAAGACGATTACGTTGGACCACAAAGTACGGCTCACATGTCATGTCTGCCAGCGCAAGTGTAGGAAACGATTCACACATAGAAAGCTGTTCATCGTTGCGGGTTATCCGAAGGCCTGCAACGTAGAGAAAGGTAATGCTTCGGCCTTCAGGCACGACTAGACACCTTGTGGCGTTGTGGGTGCGACTGGCAGGCGCCATCGCGCTCACAGCTGGCGATAGTTATGGTGACCATTGCCTGGCATTGCACAACACCGCTGACGTAGCGGGGGCCAGCAGCACAGCCCGCATAGTTGCTCCATCCTCTGGAGAATGCGCCTGGGACCACGTGTATGAACGCGCGTTTCTGGAGCGATTGTGGAGCGAACGTGGAGCGATTTGCCTCGCAAGACATATTAGTTTCTCGGCACGAAGAGAGTTTCCAGAAAAAAAAATATATATAGGAGTTCTACAAATTTCATAGACCCTTTAAGAAAGCGCTAAAAGACGGCACAGAAGAAAACGCGGGCAAGAGGCTTTGGAGTCTCTTTCCGTCCACCTCGCATACTATCTGCACGTGCCAAGCCAGGTCGGTTTACATTGTCTGAGATTTCTTGAGGATTTTTTTTTTTCATACATATGTAACCTTTCTTCGACAAGCACTTTTACCCACCCATATACTGCATTAGAACAAGTATTGCCAGCATTTTCTCGAAGTGTTGATAAGGCTCTTCACTGTAGGATTTCAACACTTCTTCACAAACATACTATTTTGTGTGATTTTCAGCATAGTTTCGGCAGCGGCCAGCCCCTGAGGCTGCATTGCTACAGCAGGAAGTCGCTGATGATGACAGTCCGAACACCTAGTACTCTCGTCATACGGACAGTCTTAAATGATAATTGACAACGACCACTGAACATGTGCCCGTATGCCTGCCAGGGACCATTGGATCTAATGCACTTGAAGGAGTTGACACATCACGCGCTCGGTGTCACTACGTACATTCTCAATTGTCATTGGTTCCAGTGATCTTGTGATATAGATAGCAGCGGAGCAGAGTAAAATAATGCAGCGCAGAAAAAGTAGGCTTACATTTCAGAATGTATCCCATTCCCTGCTTACCGTACGAAGTTCCAGTGGCGCACAAAGACGTGACGGACGAAAATCGAAAAAAAAAAAAACTGAGTTAACGAAACTCCGGAGGATGAAAAGTTACCAACGCAAACTTTATTTTCCGTGCATCCCGAATTGCCTACAGAGAAGGCAACATGGTGGCAGGTCACAGTTCCGTCCAGCTACCGCTAGATGTGCCAACTGGCACAATCTGTTGGACGCAGAGTGAACTTATAGGGCCTCCTTCGTTCGAGAGTGTTTGGTTAGAACGCTCTTGAAATATCGCAGTGGTTTCGCTTGCTTCTTGCCGTCCGTCTAGCTGTTTCTTTGGGTGTTTGTCCGCCAGATCGAGAAGAGTGAGAATTTCTGTCCATGATCGAGAAAGACGGCATCCCGTTTCCGTTCTTGATGTTCGCGTGGACAGTATTTTTTTAGCATGCTCTCATCCCAGAACTTCTCACAAAACGCAGCCCGGGAACCCTGGGGAATTCTATCTCGTACAAAAAGTATAGAAATGGCTACTGTGTCGTAGACAGTATCAGGGAGCTGAAGATCCGTCTAAGGAGGCTCCAGTTGTGAAGTGCAAAATGAATGTATATATTGTAACTTGTATTGCATACAGTGCAACAAACATTTCCCCCAGATGCGGTTCTCATAACTGAGTCATTTTTATTACTTTTTTCATAATAAGGTCACTTCATAGATTACATTATGATAATACGATAATACATGTACAGTTGTTTAATACCTTCCCTGTGTCGTGTTAGGCCTCATTTAAGGCATTTGGAAATTACTAAGGTAGCAGCATACATAAAATATCTATCAAGCAATGTCCACCATGCTGATTGGAAAGGCCCGATCAAGAATGTGAAATTCTTTCACACGTCGGATCACACCTTCAACATGGACTCTTTCACTGGCAATTTCTCTTGTACTCTGAACACTTCTCTTGGATATCGGGGCTTCTCCTCTCACCCTCAATGGTGGATTGTACACTTCAGTTCCTTGGGGACACATGGAACATTGGAGCCCTTATCTACCATTAATGCATCACCCTCTTCGAGGCGATCTAACAATATCTCTAACTCTGCACCATGTCCACATCAGATACGGACCAACCCAAAAGCCGGGAAACAAACCTGATGTAACCGCCCGGCGTGCAGACTACAACTGCCTTCTAGGTGTTGTAATGTTTATAATGCGAAAAAGTTTGTCTCTGTGCATTTAGTGAGGGTGGCCTCCGGATTCTGACTTGAGTCGCATCGAGTACTAATCTTGTGTTGGGAAGCTTGCGAAAAGCTTTGGGCAAATTCATTTGTGTTTCCTGGACGGTTGGAAATGTTGTCATGTCTCGCAATTCTTCTTGTCTTTTCACAGGCCAAAGCCACCGAACCCGTTTTTGAGGATATAACATATCACATGGAAACCTGAAAAAAGAAAAACGTAACTTCTTGCCCTGCACATAATAATTCGTACAGCCATAAGAGATGCATTTCACAGGCATGGCTTGCAGCAGCGGCGAGATGGCGTGTTTTTCAGCCAGTTCGAAACCCGGCGGGAAGCACTAGGGAGAGTGGGATGTGCGCCTGCGCCGTTTTTTTTTCGCAAGTGGCGGATTAACATTGACCATGTGAGTTCATTTTATTTGAGATCCTCAGAGTAGCGAGTTGCAGACTAAACACAATTTTGTAAACGGTAATGATTGGTGCCACTAATATAATAAGCGATAATTATACTTGATTACCATTCTCGTGTAGAAAGATATTCTCTAGAGAGACGACAATGAGTGGGGATGACGATGTACTACAGAGTGCGGCTCGTACTCGGGAAGGTATTCGCACTAGGCCCTGTGTGGCCACTGTTCCTAGTGGTGGAAGAAGAAGAAGGTAATTTGCACTAGTCACTGACAGCATCGCCTTAGTAAATCTATTGAATGTATAGTCAAGTACAGTTACACGGACATTACCTATATATGCACCCCTCCTGCTACCATGAGCCACCATCCGAATCAAGATATAACACACATTTCCTCGTAACTGCGTTCTTGTAATTCGATTGAACAGTTACTCACCTGAAAGTGAAATGCCGAACCACCGTATCACCATAGAAGATGAGAAGTAGATACCGTTTTGTGTTTCGCATACCCCGATTTATCCCTTTACCTTGTCTGGCTGGAATCCCTGCTCGACGATGAAGCGTCTCCTCGCTCTTCTCTCTGCCATCATCTTCGGGCGCCTGCCAACGCCCGACGCAGTGCCAATCTTGTTATTGGTACTGCACTACCGGCGCATCTTGTCGCGCCTCCCGGGGCCTTTAACAGCCTCCAGAAAGAACTGGTGACCTGCCACCGCGTTCACGAATACCTGACGGGGGCCATAAACCTCGTCTGCGATGTCCTGCAGGGCGAAGACCTCGACTTTGTGAGGTTTCTCGTCAGCCACTACCACAGGCACATGACGACTGGCGACGCCACATGCCGCACCATCACCCTCGTCCTCCACACGCCCACCAATTCTTCCGTCGCCCAAAGATCTCGTGGTGTGCGTGAAATGCCACATATTCTCCTGGTGATGATGAGGAGGAAGGAAGCTTTCCAGCAATAAATGTATGTCATGGTGTCTCGTATTGCAACAGCATTCAGACACTCTTTCGAATGACAGATCCATAGATGTGAGAATCATCATTTACCATGATGCTGATGACACATCCTTAGTTACATAAGAACTTTGTGACCGTACTATGCCCATATTCTATTCACCCTCCACTCACTGCTCTACAGTTAGGGCTAGAGTGCGAGTCAAGGCAGAGGAGAGCTGGTGTGAAATGAGAGTACCTGTCACAAAGAAAAAAAAAACGTGGATGCTTAGCATGCATCTGAGCGTGTGTAAGGAGCCGTGGTAAGGAGAACAAGTTGTAATACAATTGAAAGTGCACTGAAGTACTATGCTTATGTATATTAGAAGTGGTGACTCGTTTGGTTTACTACCATTTTTGAACTCAGCTATTCAGAAGACGTTCAAGACAGGCACAACACAGCCGAAGTAGAGGCATTCTGGCATTCGCCATAAATAGGGGCATAATTGCAATGTGGATGCAGGTGGATATGATAAATCATGTGGCATGACTCCACAGGGGTGTGTTTTTCCATTCTTAAGGTTTACCGATACAGCATATGAAGTCGAGTAATTTTTAACACTCCTACTCACAAAAGGATGCAGAACAGCATGCATACATTTTTGTTTGAAAGAAAAGCCTTGAGCTTCAGGAGACACAAAAAGGACACTTTTTTGTTGTTGTTTAGCGCTATATTCACACTGAACACATGAGCACATGAACAAACTCTGTGGCCATATGACAGCTATCAACAAACACGCTATCAGCTATCAACGGGTGCTTGTTTAGCTAGTTTACTACTGTTGTCTATATCCACACTAAATAAATGAGCACAGAAAAGCAATGCAGTCACACGGCAGCTGTCAATAACGCAAAAGCACGATAGCTACTGCTAACATATGGGTGCATGTTCTTCCACGTGCTTGTGTGCTCAGTGCACTGTAAACTTTTTCACACCTTTAAAGGTGAGCGCTATGCACATTCAACCTGGTTGCGTAACATTGTACCCCCAGGATGATATTTTAAAAATTCGGAAAGCATTAGAAAAGGTCAAGTGTCAGTGCAAATCTTGCTTTCATTATTTCTTGGTGCTAATGCATATGTGCATCGCTACCGATAATCGAGCACGTGTCTACAATACTGTTCAACAATGTTGAGACATTGCAAGACTGAATTTTTGGAAAACACGCAACATTTGAGTAAAGAAAATTAGTGCGAAACCGTGCTCCATTATGATCTTACCAAAATTACACCGAAAAAGGTATACGCACTGCACGTTATTACACCTTTCAAGACATGAAAACAGTTACAGTGTGTATATAAACTGCTGCACTGTCTGGACAAATCCGTACTCATGTTAACGTAAGTTAACTTTCTTTTAAGTAGTTGACATGGTCATGTGGCCATGTACAATTTGTTCACGAGCTCATGCTACAGTATGGCAGAACCACACTTCCGTTTTGATGTTGCATGCACCAGCTGACTTCTATTATATTCAGGGTGTCGAACCGAACCCGAACCGAAAACAGTACCCGAACCGTTCTTTTTGCCGGAACCGAACCCGAACCGCAATTTTCGTGACACTGTTGAACCCGAACCGGAGCAGAACCGGAAAAAATAATAGAGGTAACCGGTTCGCAACAAAACGGTTCGGACATAAAAGAAATCAGCATAAGTGTTCAAGTGCCTCTCAATCCCTGAACGAGGACACATTGGTGTCCTCGTTGGACATTGGGACGAATCATGGATTTCGCAAATTTTCAGCTAGCAGTCAAACGAGGACGTATAGTAAGTATGCTTTCAGAGTCGTTTTTAACACGTTGAAACGCAGTTGTCCTTGTGAGCGCCGCGGCTAGCGCCCCACGCACGCGCTGTGGCGTCGGCTCTTCACAGAGGAGGCGCCACGCGGACGAATGAAGCATGAATGGAGTAGGCCAGTTGTGTAGCTCTATAGGACGAATATGTGATTAAGCAAGCGCCCAACATTTCCCTTTACACGTGAGCACCAAAAATTAAACAAGTCAGAAACATGAGAAGTGGAGAAGGAGCGTACGCAGAACGGTGCCTGTTTGATTGGTCGTGGTTTGAACAGTAAATGTGGTTCTGCTTACTGGTAGTGCAGTCGTGTCGTGACACATTGCGTTTGCGTTGTGGATTAACTGGTACACGGCTGTGAGCTCGGACAGAGCAAGGCTGGCAGACTTATTTTCCACATGCTTCAGTACGGTTTCAGATCGATTCACGCTGCGAATGCAGTGTGCCGGCAGGTACCGTCGTCTATGTAAAATGCTGTCAGGGATGGGCAGTATTTAAATACATTGTAATTAAAATACTATTTAAAATATAAATACATGTATTTATATTTTGTATTTAAATACACACTAGAAAAATGTATTTATAATTATATTTAAATGCCAACTTTTGGGTACTTATTCTTGTAAATAATTTATAAATACTCCTATATACAGAATGTACTGACTCATATCCGAAAATTGCCCTGCATTTGACCTTTCAGGAAGACGGGCGAGTTTCGGGCGCAGTTATGCCGTGTTTGCGCCAGCATGCGCATGCGACAACCATTCTAGATGACGAGTTTTTCACTGCTGTTGCGGATAACGATCGCGACTACCCAATTACCTTGTTGTACGAAGCATCCTCGTCAAATTTAGTACAAGCCTTTGTTCATCGGCACCTGTGGAGATGCTGTTCTCCATTGCGAATCTGATTGTCCGGCCGAACAGAGACGCCTAAAAGATGCAGTCTTCGAGAAATTTATAATGTTAAAATCGCCATGATAATCTAACAAATAAATGTTATTGTTACTTGCTGATTTGTTGTTATAATCATCATTATTTCTGTAATTCCAGATGCCATCCAGACGCCATCTTACAGCATTTATGGTACTAGTAGTTACAGTATTTAAATACTGTATTAATATTTTGTATTTAAACACTCACATTGAAAATTATTTATGAAGAGTATTTAAATACCCCTTTCAACAAAGTATTTTGTATTTATATTTAAATAAAAAAATGTATTTATGCGCATCCGTGAATGCTGTCCATCTTATTAGGCTTCATTTAAGTGTATCTTGCTGGCACTGTGCGTGTGAGGTTTAGGAACAGAAAGTAGCAGGACTACAGCACTTCATCAGCGTGGACGCTATGTGCAAGTGTTGATACATTTCTCCTTCCTCTCGCTAAAGGGAGTACCTGACCACTAACAACGTCAATGCAGACAACAGCAGTAAGTTATTAGCCACGCATTACCTGATAAAAGCAGTTTTATGGGAGATATAAAATGGAAGCGTTGAACCGGTTCGCGAACCGGTTTGTGAACCGGTTCGATTTTTGGCGTGGCCGAACCGGAACTGAACCGGAACGAAATCCAAGCAACGCGAACCCGAACCCTAACCGAACCCGTATCTTTTGCGGTTCGACACCCTGATTATATTTGTCAATACGATCTATTGATGAGTCTAGCCTATGTTTTGTTATATTTGGACATTTCCACCATCACGATCACATTCAGCATCGCCCCCGCAGCTCCGATCATTCCAGTCACCTCTCATCGTCACCACTTATCATTGTCACCACTCATATTAGACACCCTAGCTATGGAAAACCTCCCCACTTCATCATCAGAATATGTATATATGTTGTTTGTTATCTTCATCTGTTCTTTAATAAACACATCCCCCTTGGAAGGTACTATACGCAGTAATTGATTCCATTCAACTTTAAGCGTGGTACAATGGGAGCAAGGGATCTTCAAAGTTTCTGTGCAATTCAACTCTATTGCGGCACGACATTTCAGATGGAGTCAGCATGCGGAATGCTATGCCAAGTTTGTAGAACAGAGAATACTTCTGTATAGTTTCACATATCTGTCTGTCTGTCTACTTGTGATGCCACAGGCCCACGCTGTGGCTGAACTCTGCAAGACGCACATCCCACTTGTAGGGATCCTCTGTCATATGTGTCTGCTTGTGACATCGCAATTCGTTCTGTGGGTGACCCTGCAGGTCAGAACTCGCACCTGTATGGCTTCTGGCCCGTGTGTGCGCATTTATAATTGTTCAGATTTGTGTTCTGGCTGGACTCTGCACGGTAGACATGGCACTTGTGTATGGCTTCTCCCCTGCACATAGTGCCGCAAGATCATTGCCATGGCTGAACTTTGCAAGAGAGGGGACTGCACTCGTACAGCTTCTTACACGTGCGTTTTCCCTCATAAAAAGACGTACTTGTGTTCTGGCTGAAGTCTGCAGGAGAGACATCGCGCTTGTATGGCTTCTCGCCCTCGTGCCTGCACTTGTGGTTCCACAGCTCCGTGCTCTTGCTCAACTCGGCAGGATAAACATCGCACTGGTACGGCTCCTCGCCCGTCCGTGTGTGTGTGTCCACTTGTGCTGGTGTAGGTTCCCGCTCTGGCTGAACTCTGCAGGGCAGACATCGCACTTGTATGGCTTTTCGCCCGTATGTGTACGCTTGTGCTGCTGTAGGTTCCCGCTCCTGCTGAACTCTGCAGGGCAGACATCGCACTTGTATGGCTTCTCGCCCGTGTGTATCTGCTTGTGCTGGTGTAGGTTCCCGCTCTGGCTGAACTCTGCAGGGCAGACATCACACTTGTATGGCTTTTCGCCCGTATGTGTACGCTTGTGCTGCTGTAGGTGGACACTCGTGTTGAACTGTGCAGGGCAGACATCGCACTTGTACGGCTTCTCACCCGTGTGTGTCCACTTGTGCTGGTGTAGGTTCCCGCTCTGGCTGAACTCTGCAGGGCAGACATCGCACTTGTATGGCTTCGCACCCGTGTGTGTCCGCCTGTGATACCGTAGCTGGAGACTCGTGCTGAACTGTGCAGCGCAGACATCGCACTTGTACGGCTTCTCGCCCGTGTGTGTCAGCTTGTGCTGGTGTAGGTTCCCGCTCTGTCTGAACTCTGCAGGGCAGACATCGCACTTGTATGGCTTCTCACCCGTGTGTGTCCGCCTGTGATACTGTAGGCTCCCACTCCGGCTGAACCCTGCTGCGCAAACAACGCACTTGTATGGCTTCTCGCCCGTGTGTGTCCTCTTGTGCTGGTGTAGGTTCCCACTCTGGCTGAACTCTGCAGGGCAGACATCGCACTTGTATGGCTTCTCACCCGTGTGTGTCCGGCGGTGACGCTGTAGGCTCCCACTCCGGCTGAACCCTGCCGCGCAGACATCGCACTTGTATGGCTTCTCGCCCGTGTGTGTCCGCCTGTGATACTGTAGCTGGACACTCATGCTGAACTGTGCAGGGCAGACATTGCACTTGTACGGCTTTTCGCCCGTATGTGTACGCTTGTGCTGCTGTAGGTTCCCGCTCCTGCTGAACGCTGCAGGGCAGACATCGCACTTGTATGGCTTCTCGCCCGTGTGTGTCCGCTTGTGCTGGTGTAGGTTCCCGCTCTGGCTGAACTCTGCAGGGCAGACATCGCACTTGTATGGCTTAGCACCCGTGTGTGTCCGCCTGTGATACTGTAGGTGGCGGCTCTGGCTGAACTGCGCAGGGTAGACATCACACTTGTATCGGTTTTTGTCTGTGTGTGCTCGTTTCCGCAGCTGCAGGTGCGCAATCTGGCTGAACTCCGCAAGGCGGAGATCACTCTTGTGCGGCTTCTTGCCCGTATGTGCTCGCTTGTGACACCATGGGCTCGTGCTCCGCCGGAACTGTGCAGAACAGAGATTGGACTTGCATGGCTTCTCGTCTGTATGCTTCGACACGTGGTTCTCGTCACTCCCAGACCATGAGAACCCAGGAACAGAGGAACAGATGTCGCACCCAATACCCGTCTCTCCCATCTGAGCATCCGATGGAGGAGTAGTGGGACTCTCTCTTGCTGCTGAAATTTCGGAAATGGGACATTCAGAGGCCTTATCATCACGGGCGCATCTCTAATTGACAAATATTGGAAAAACCCTACGGTATCACTTTTGCGGTCACACTATGCGTGTCCGCCACAGCAAATAATCCTCCTTGGGACTCCCTGCGGTATTTGCTGTGAGGTAAAGTGAGGTGAGGAAAAACATCTGGGACAAAAACTGAGGTGAAGGCAAATATTGTGAGGGCTTTGGCACACCTCTACCTGTGTTCACTGGGTGCCGACATTTTGGGGAAACTAGATTGGATTACATTGAATAGACCCTTCCGCCACGCCAGGGTGCGTCAACGCGCGACAGCTGGATGTGCGTCCCATTGGACTTGCGGTTACAGCTGCTTTTGCGAAGACGCTTTTGATAGCTCCACGCCACCAGGTAGCACCAGCGCACGTTAACCTGTTTTGTTCCCCGTTGGTCTTCCAGTTTGCGTCGTTTGTTTGTGAATGGTGAAATGGTCTATAGGATATTCCCATACGACGTGCGAACATGACAGATTTTGCATCCGCCTCTATGGGCGACGTATGGATGTAGACGGGCATGTCGTGAAGATCCAGAACGGCAGAAGTGCTTGCTAGCAGAAATGATTGACCGCAGAACCGAGTGTTGAAACAGACTCCAGGTATCACGGAAATCCCTGTATTATATATATATATACAAGGTTCGCCAAGATAAACTTCGGGGTTTGTAACGAAGATAAAACAAATAAGAACAGTGTCGGGGAGCAAAAGTAGATGTTAGAGGATGTATAATGCCCCCAAATTTTATGTCGATACTGCCATTTGGTCCGTTCCTTTGCTGATAAATCGTGAAAATTACAAAACTGCCGCTGCCAAGTCCACTATACCTGTGTTTCAGCTCATTTCCGTCAGATGGCAAAACGGTCGAACGCGGCGTTGCAGACGACATCGAAATCTGAACAAGTGGAACTGAATGCAGAATCGTACTCTGCAACTCTGCGTTCGACCCTTTCGTCATCTGACGGAAAGAAGCTGAAACACAGGTATAGCCGTTTAGGGTAGCTATTTTTGAATTTTCACGATTTATCCGCAGAGAAACAGGCCAAGCGTCACTATCGACATAAAAGTTTGGGGCATAACACGTCCTCTACCATCTACTTTAGATTTCCGACACTGTTCCTATTTGTTTTATCTTCGTTACAAGCCCCAAAGTTTATCTTGGGGAACGTGTACGAGACATAACAAGGTTGAATCAAGAGCGGGCAAGAGTGTTCATGGGGAGGTGTGAGTACAACGTTCTGTTATAGCATGATAATTTTTGACCGTCCATTGCAGTTTTCTTGATATTTGCTCACGATCGCTGTCTTTCCTAGGCCTAACAAGGACGACAAAACATTCTCTTTTCGCCTAAAAATCGACGCCGAAGTACAATTTAAATGTGGTTTGCAAGACAACTGCAAGAGAACGTATACTAAGAGGGACTGGATTGATGCCCCTATCATAAAGTGTATCACTGGACTGCCCTTTGTTCAAAATGGGATACTGCAAATTTACCCGGCAAAGCATGTCACAGCTATTAAATAACCGGATTAAAGTGATAATATTGCAGAGCATGCCACAATCTGTATTTACAACAATGAGAATGGCTACGTTGCCCTGCGGGAAGGTCTGTGATAGGATGCAGAAATCGTCTGCTCTTGCGAGTGTTGATTTTCAGAAGCGACTGGGGACCGCGTCATCTCTCGTACATTTTCACTCGGCTCTCATACGAACAACGTTCTAAGAAATGGCTGACACGGTGGTTTAGAACAACCATATAAATCTTCAGAGACAAGTTAGAAGTCGCAAGACGACCTCCTCACCCCCATCACAAATCTGAAGTGCCAGCCATCGGCGCGCACAGTAGGATTACAGCTCAGACCAACAATTTCCATTACACTCCCCATTGCACACTGATCATGTTTCAAAATGAAGTGTCGCTGATGATGTACATCGAGAAGGAGTGAGTGTTTATTTAAAAACCGCATTAAATACTCCCAGAAAGAAGATGCACGATTTGACTTCCACGTATCCGATTATGCGCCACATTATCTGAGACCGCCCAGAGTCAATGCATGGACTACATTCTCCGATGCGGCGGGGATATATGTTCGAGTGTCCCCATTTCGAGAGCAAGGGGGATGACTCAATCCAAGGTCCTTCTACAGGTTCCAATTTCCATGACTAGTTGGTGACTATTTCTGGTTGACTGTAACGAAGCGTCAAAGGAACACGAACAGCAGATGTAAGCCGGCACGAGCGCTTGTGTCTTTCTTAGTTCTCTTGTCCATGTATCCTTTTGTGCTGCATTAGTCAACCACAATAAGCATTCATCACGAGAGGAGTAAAAAACAAAAGAGGAACAATATAAGAGCACGTTGCTTATGAAAATAAACCATGCATGGTTAGCAGTTCTGAGCCTGTCAAATGATGTTCCTTTCGTGTGCGTTTCCCAGACAGTGGTTTTTCTTACATTTCCCACGCATCCCAACCCAACCGACCTCCGATGCAACCCTTTTTGAGCCTCAGTCTCTTCCGCGATCTACTAGATTATAACCATGTCATAGGCACCCCTTCCCAGCGCCGCATTTTTTGGAAAGTAGCGGTGGCACTGCTCATCAGTCATTATCCCAGCTATTGCTTCCTCAACTTCCACAATACTTTGTACTTCGGCTTACCCCAGTATTTCTGTACAAGTGGTGGATATTCCACAGGTGTTTCATTCTCGGGTTAGTTATCATCATTATTCTACGCATTTTCACAGGAGCTATAGGGTTTATTTACTTGACGTCATCCGTAGGAGACCGCAACTGTTGCTAGCAAGCAGGTGTTCTGCCGTCGGCCGCCCTATTGTAGGTCCTTTCCAAGTCATTACCCACATCGCAGTCACCGTATATTTGGAGTTTCAAAATTATTGTGCCATGTGATTTGTAGCATATCCAAGTAATTTCCATGTTTTCGACATTAACAGTCATCCACAAAGCATATGGCAGCGTACGAATGCGGGTAAATAACTTTGAGAGACCTACAGTATGCCGGCGAGGTGACTTCAGTGAATAAACCCTATTGCTGTCGTCTGCTACGGTAGTCGTACATACGCTTCTGCGTAGGGTTACCACCTTTCGTTGCGAAAAATACTGGCTGAGGGAGAGGGCGTGGAATAGAGGGAAAGGAGGAAAGGCTCATAGAAAAGGGAAAGTAGGTGAGGGGTGGACGAGACACACACACATAGAGAGAGAGCACGTGCTCGCTCAATGAATAAGAATGAATAACTAAGAAAACGACTGGTGACTGCGGAGCTGGGTGTGTGTTCCAGATTTATTCAGGCTGTAGTGGAATGTTGAAGGGAAAATCCCGTAAAAGCCCTTATGAAAGGTCTTGAGCCACAAGTACCGGCAAAAGGCTGCCTGTATCACCTTCCTACCGGCAACTGGCACAGCACCCAAATACCCGGCCGTGCTGGTATAATACCGGCCTGGTGTATTCTACTAAGAGCGCTATGTCCTCGACCATCAGGACAATACAGAAGGCTCAAGAGTTCTGTTTTCTGCAGTGTTGCATGACAAATGAGAGACAGAAGAAATGGTCCGACAGAAAAGATATTTCATGTGATCGAAGCTCACTTGGTCAGTTCCTAGGAGGCTCTCAAGTCGCTGTCCCAGCGACTGTATAATACGCTACAGCACATTTTGCTATGTGTGTTTGAAGTGCCCGCACTATAGACCTCTCCCTGTTTGTAAAGAAATGACATCGTAGCATTCGGCAGAGCCACCAATTCGGTACACTTGAACTACCGTAATTTTACGCGTATTAGCCGTGGCTTAAGCACGATTTTTTTTTCTCACGGGCGCTCTGCAGCTTATCCACCACTGCGGCTTATCTCACGACTATTTTTCCCTGGTATTTTCCCCATACGCCGGTTTTAACGAAAGGGACGACAGTGTCTCTGGAACAGCACCGCCCTGCCAATGCACGAACAATGCGTAACAGGGGCGCGTTCACATTCGAGTCGACTGACCTTCCTGGTGCATTCCCTTAAGCGGCTTTAACGAAAACTGGTGACAGTAATTCACGTCTTCTGGAAGGCCACTGACCCATCAATCCATGAAAAACGCCCAACAAGGGCACAATCTGATTGTGGTAGAACTGTAGAGCTGACCCCAGAGTATGGACAACTGGGTTTATGGCCTTCTCAATACATCCTTTGTCACTCAAATCAGTTGCGTCGTACTGCCCTCGGCTTATTTGCCCAAAAAATTTTTAAATGTTCGTAAAAATGGGCCCTGCGGCTTATCTGCCGTGTGGCTTATACGCGTGAAATTATGGTACATTCGAAGCTAGGGGTGAACAAGGTCGTGCCCGAAAGCAACGGTCTTGATGGGATTACGATGGTCCCTGCAAGGGACGAGACCTTCAGTCCTACTTGTCTTTCAATAGGAGGCAGCGAACAATTGCCCATTCGTGGAGCCCAACCCTCCCCTTCCAATTTGTTTTGGTTTCAGTCTGTTTACCAACATCATGATGACGTTTCTCAGGCAGAGATCTATTTTGCCAAGAAAAGAAATACAAGTTATTCATCTCGTTCATTTTTACAGCGAAAACTGTTCGTGCCTCCTCTCCAGATGTCACATCGCCTGTGTTGCCCGTAGAAGCTCTTCCCATACATAGCAACAAAAAGAGAGAGAGAATGCTCGTCATCTTACACCACTTTTTCCTTTTCCTCAACGATGCTGGCTTTACATTTCCAACAGATCCTCCCTCCCAATAACGGAGTCAATTTATTCACCGGCCACCTCCAAGGAGAACACTAACTGGACCAGTCTTGGGTAAGTTACTCGTAAAACAAAAAGTAACGGGGCTATAGTTACAGTTGATGGGTCTGGGGTCGCTACGTCCAACGAGACGTTACATCCAACACGGCGTTACATCCATCTGCGGACGTATCGGCGCACTGGATGCAACGGCTCGTTGGCTATAACGGCACGGTATGGATGTGACCGCACGGTGTACTTGGTGGCCCTTTGGACGTAACTGCTCGTTGGATAAGCGGCTTCAGGATATGTCGTGTCCTAACTAATATGGCATCAATGCAGTTTTGGAATCGGCCTCTCCGTAACAGATATTTCGTGGCGTATCTTTGGAATGTTTTTGTTTCTTTGTTTGTTTGTTTGTTTGTTTCCGTGAGAGTCCGTCAAATTGCGCTGTTTTATGATTTGGTATGTTCACAAGTAACTGACAGAGTTGCCGTCGTAAGAGAATAAATTAGGTGAGGTTCTGAATTACAAGGTTGGTGCGCAAGTTGAAATCCTCAAATCTCAAAATATTCACGAAATAATATACCGTATTTTCACGCGTATTAGCCGCGGCTTATGCGCGATTTATTTTTTCGCGGACGCTCTGCGGCTTATCCGTGGGTGCGGCTTATCTGGTGACTATTTTCCCCTGGTACTTTCCCCATACCGCGGGTTAAACGAAAGGGCCGACAGTGCCTCATGTTTTTCAGAACAGGACCGCCCTGCCAGTGCACGAACAATACCGAACAGGGGCAGGTCCACTCCACATTCGAGTGGACTAACCCGTCAATCCACGAAAAACACACAAGGGCACAATCCGATCTTAGTAGAACACTAGAACTGACCCCCTTTGTTATACATCATGCCGACACCGGAATGTGGACAGGGTTTATGGCCTTCCCCACGGTCTCCTTTGTCGGCAGACCCACAGGAAGGGTTCAATACACCTGTCATTGGGATAAAACGTGGTCAGCTAAGCGTCAGTTCTCATTTGACGAGAGCAGCAGCATTCGTGGACACGGGCACGGCAGTTAGAGGTGAGGCATGGCTCCAACGCTGAGGCATAGCCACGACAGCGGCTTCAAACTAAAAGTCGTCGACTTCGCGGACAAGTACGGGAACAGGGCAGCTGGCAGGGAGTACGGCGCTGACGAGCGTTGAGCGTCTCTGTTGATTTTGTATGTGCATCACTGGTGTAGCGCACAAAGCAGTTGCGTCGTATTACCCGCGGCTTATCTGCAAAAACATTTTCAAAATGTATCTAAAAACGAGTCCTGCGGCTTATCTGCGGTGCGGCTAATACGCGTGAAATTACGGTAGTTGCGCATTAGGTAAAAAAGCTGCTGGTGTCATATTCTGTTTGCCGTAGTTGGCCTCGCTGAGGGTGGGCCGCTCGTCACGACCAACGCAATGCGCCATTTAATGGGAGCAGCGCGCGTCCTAGGCCGACTTCCAAGGAAACTGTCGGGGGAAACCCAGGCAAAACCTCCTGGCAGCATGGCCGGATTGGGCATAAGTAAGAAAGCAACCAACACTGCTTTACGACAACGAATGGCGTGAAGACAGCGAACGATAAAGGTGACAGCAAAGCAGTGACAAAGATAACTTCCCGGAATGCAGACGCAGCATTGCGATTTTCTATATTTTCGAAGTGCCCTCCGTTGACAATACAAAAAGCCATCTGCTGTACACCTAACATTTTATTAATATGCACGTTGCGCCACAAATGCGCGTTGCTTAGAACTCAGTAACCTGCCTCACAGTCTAACGACCTTGGTTTTGTGGTTGTACCAATATAGCAGCTGTCAATGAACTAATCAATGTCAATCCGTATTACAGGTCACTTCTTTTTATTTAGTTAGTTAGCTTTTTTCCTATTCAAAGAAGTACCCGTGATGTACCGAGTTAGCATCTAGGTTTGACACAGGCGTCTATGTTCAGCTACACCTGCGTTCTTTGCGCTGGCATTGGAACCATAACCACTGTCCCACACTTTCCTATGTCTGTGGATGTAATGGCCCAATGGACGTAACAGCTCGTTGTGTATGGTTTTCCATTGGATGTAACGGCTCGTTGTATGCACTGACTTATGGATGTATCGGCCAGAAATGGACGTAAAGTCTCGTTGTATGTAACGGTCGTTTGTGTGTAAGAGCAGGGTGGATGTAACAACTCGTTTTCGGATGTAAAGAGCATGATGGACGTAACGGCGCGTTGGATGTAGTGGCACGGAATCCAGTTGATGTGCCAAAAATAGCAGCTAAGTTGCAGTTATAGTTACTTTCTTGCTCAAGTTACACAGTTTGAGAGCAAGCAACTTAGTTACATTACGGCTACTCTTTTTATGAAAGTGACCGTGAGGATGATACAATTGTTGAAGACGTACATTAATTTTCATTTACTTAAAGTATCGCAGAAGTATAATTTTTAACACCTTCTTTTCATCCTATAAAACTGTTAAGTAGGCCAGTAAGATGCACTGTGCGAAGTAATTTACGCCACAGAGTCATGATTATCGCAGAAATTGAATTTAAAGTACGCCGCAAAAAGCAACTGTGCGCAACAGCGGTGAAAAGCAGTAAGAGCCTGCGATCTGCCTAGAACCTCGTGCTGACGCTACCAGGAGAACGCTCGCTGATTGGTCTAGAGAAATGTCTGCTACTCCTCTGTCGTCTGCTACTCGGGGTTCCGAAAAAGCCTTTCTCCTGGCCTGGTAAACAAAAGAAAAAAGAAAGCTTCATTTTGGGGCAAACCTGAATGAAATGAAAACCTAAACAATACTACATGATCCGGAGGGAGACTGCAAACATATCTCAATTTTTTTTTGTTCAAAAGGAAAAGGAAGGTCCTTAGATCACTCTCCAGGTTCTTTGGCCCATTTCAGCCGCTGTGTTTTCATTTCTTTTTTTTTTCTTTTTTTGTGGAGGAAGAAGTGGCATTCTTGAGGCTCAAAAGTCTTTCAGACTTAACTCCTACGACATCTTCTTCCTACTGAACTGTTACGTAGGCCAGTAAGATGAACCATGAGAAGTAATTCACGCCACACAGCCATAATTGTCATAAAAATTGATTTTAAAGTATGCCACAAAAGGCAACCGTAAAACACTGACCAAACATGCCATATACGTTTTTCACCCTAATCCCCAACACTTTGTCAAATAATAATGAATGTCAAATAATAAACATTTTAATAAATAAATCAAATAATTCTATGACATTTTTGGACAATTTATTCGCATCGAACGTGGACAAATTTTAGCAGTGTATTATTAATGCTCGTATTTAACTGACCATTGTATAGGAGAAAGAGTTTTGGTGTATTTACTTTGTCCCTACATTCAAGTGAATCTAAATTTGCTTCTTCCAACATACATAGGGTCGTCACGACCGTTCTGGGGCACCAATAAAACATTATCAGGGGTGGAAGTGGGTCCTGAGCCTGCGGAGCTATAATTGGAGCAGGAAAAAACTGTTTTGGGAGCAGGCTTGTATCACCCAAAATGGTGTTCCGTAGCACTGTTGTAGCAGTGTGCAACGCCCCAAGATAATTACAGAATCAGTTTAGTGTAGTACCAACACAAAGGTCATGCCCTATAGACATATTGAATGATAACTTTATTCAATACATATTTATCTGGAAAAATACTAAAAATATCACAGTAAAACTCAAAACGATGAGCACGTGCTGCATGAAGACAGGGTTGACTAGAGTTGACCTGGTACGATAAATACAATAACTTTGCTTCTCAGCCATTGTGCAGCACTACTGACATGAATGGAACTCCAATGACGTACAGTTCAAAGGAAGAAAAATTGGCGAACCTTTAGGTATGGTATTTTTGATGCACATATCCCAAACAAACAAAGAATATGGGGTAACACACCACGAAGACAAGCCATTGTCCCTTGTTTGGCAAAAAGACTATGAATATGTAAAATATTACACTCGCTAGCACACACACAATGGTTCCTCTAGCAAACACATCACCTCTTTTTCTGCAAGACATTGTTGACCTTCTCTATACGGGAAAGGAGACTGGGAAGTTTAGAATTTGCATCCAGCAGAAGAACATTGCCACTGTGCACTTTTCCCATGTCTTTTTCTTCAATTCCCCGGTTGATGAGGCCCTGGGCATTGGCCAGTAGTGCTTCAAGGGATCGTACCTGTGCCTGCAATCTCATTTTTTCTTCTTCAAGTCTTTTCTTCTCTGTAACCTCTGTGTCCGGAGCAACATCAGCATCTAGCCTTCTCTTTTTTGCACTTTCTTTGTCGGCCTCTTCCCTTTCTAGTCGTTCCTTGTATGTTCTGTAGGAGTTTTTTACGCATTTCAGGAGCTCTCTGGTCAACGGCACCTTCGGAGCATCATTGTCATACCTCTTCAGAAACATCTTTGTCTGGCGAAGGGCACTTATGCTTTTAATGCTGATTGAGCTTCGATGCTGGAGGGCGTGCTTGCTTTCACTGAACCCCCTTTCACAGTCTGAGTTCCCGTGGGGAAGGCAAAGGGCTGCTTTCACCAATTTCCCAAGCAGTGGGAACTTCGGCTCTGCAGAAGCATGTCGCTTCAGTACGAATACATGGTTCCAGTAGCTAGTTATATCTGGGAAAGATTCTGAGTCCAAGTTTTCTGATGCAAGCAGGTGCCATTCATCTGTGAGGGATGAGACTTCATTACCAGCCACAACTTGAGGCAAAGAGCTTGCCACATATCGAAGTGATCGCAGAGGACATTGGCCTTGCGCACCAGGCTTCAAACAGTTCAGATGGTGTAGTAGTTTGTTGGTTAGTGGGAGCCTTGTCAGCAAGTACTTAGCACATGATATGTAGAAGGACCGTGCTTTCAGGATAAATGCCTTTTTCTCATCAGCAGTCCAAGAGATCATCTCTCTTTCTGTGTCGAGACCAAGTTCTGGCTTTGATCTCCAGCTGCCAGAGTCATCAACGTTCAATTCAACAAGCTCAAAGCCTGACAGGTGTAAAAAAGCACTCTGCAGCATGAACCGTCCAAGTACTTGCCTTATCATGATCACCATCTCTTCATAGAGCACATGGATAAGAGGCTCACGACTTTGAAAGAGTGTCTCAAACCTCTGAAATAGCTGTGCAGCATTCTTCACAAACATCAGCTTTGCCTTGAGTGCCTTGTTGGAGAAGGCGCCTGCTAACTGTGTCCTCCTTGCTGCACTAGAAATCCTTGTAGAAGATGGCTTTGTGAAAAATACTTTCAGGGCTTTAAATGTGTCCAAAATTCTTTCAACTGCAGGCAGTAGTGTGAGCCACCGGCTGCTCACGTGCCTAAGAAGGCTGTGCTCAGGCAATCCAACTTCCTGTTGCAACTGCTTCAAGTCTGCGTTCCTAGTTGCGTACTTGAAGAAGTGGTAAATATCTGTCACAAAAAGCTCTACTTCATCAAATGAAGACTCAAGTCCAGCTGCAAATGCATTGTGCACTTTGTGTAAAGCACAATCAGAAATATCGATGGTATTGGGGCACAGTTTTTCCTTGAGCTTACGCTTCAAGCTTTTCATTACATTTGGGCCATCGCTGTATACACACAACAGACGTCCCTTGGGGAGCTCAGAGAGCGCATCTTCAATGCATGACAACAGCACATCAGCAGTTGCATGGCCAAGGCTGTAGGACTCAAGATGTTCAACTACGACGCGTTTTGCGTTGCTGGAGTAGTAGCGAGCAAGGACATCAAGTTGCTGCACTTTAGCTTCTGGCCTTGGAGTGTCGTCAATCATAATTGCGAAGAACACATTTGGCCGGGTCAGTTCGTTCACAACCTCAGTCTTAAAATATGGCCCAATTCCATCGGAAATAATGTAGGAAAGCTTTTTCCTTCCGCACTGGAAATTCGACGCAACTGTTGAATCAGGAAACATGGATGGGTAGAGCATTGTTGCCACGTCTCCCCATGTGTATGGAATGGAGTTTCCGACAACCGCAAGCGCGAAGATTGTTTCCGCCTTCGACGTGCTTTCTTGCACATTAGTCCTGGCCTCTAAAGCCTTTAAATCAAGAAGTCCTTGCCTTGAGGTTTGGATAACACCGTCACTCCTTCTGTGCTTCTTCGCATTTTCTACGTGCTTTTTAGACGAAGCATGACGCATCACAGCCGAAGCACCATGCTGTGCGCAGGATATCACCACACTGCACAGCGTGCAGTACCCATCAGTTTCTCTCACACTTGGCTGACACCACGAGGAAATAACGTCACCATTTGAATCGGTCTGTCTTAGAATGTCGCCGTTGAACTTTGTGTTTCGTCCTGAAAAGTACAAAACTCACGGCATGTACCTCTCTGCTAGCCGAAAAAGACGTTGTCACAATCTGTACTATTGAGTTTTACTTACTTTTACTCATGGTTCCCACTCTGTCTGCAGGACGCCCATGGGAAACCGCCAAAACCTCACGACCAGTGCGGCGAAAGTACAGTGGACTGTAGCCAAAGCCGAAGCGCGCCGACACGCCGAAGCCGCCGCCGTTTTTTCAAAAACACGCAAAGCGGCGCACCTCTTTTCAGCTGAGAAAACGCGCATTGGAACGCTCTCGTGAAGTCGCAAATAATACGAGTGACGACGCAGATACATTTTCCTCCCGTCACGTACTAATCGCAGATCTAATGATCACGACCACGGCGTAGTTTGCGGTTTTGTGGTTCTTCCTACTTGCCGTCGTTTTTGGTAGAATGGCTATGACGCCGCCGGCAGTCGAACTTCTTGAAATTGAACTTTTGAAAAATTGAACTAGTCAGCGCAGTCTGCTCTAAACTGAACTCTGAACCAGTCTGCTCTAAACTTGGCTTGGCCATAGCCTATGACTTGGCACTTGGCCAGCAACCTCAAGGTTTGCAGCAAAATGCTAAAATTCGCGGAACGAACGGCAAAGCTTACGAGAACCCCGACTGTCCGCGGTAAATGATGTTTGGGTGCAGGTTTCGCCTCTTGGGCGTGCATTGGCGCAACAAATCGGTTGCGGCGCAGCATGGCGCAATTGGCGCAGTACTTCCACCCCTGCATTATTATTACTGTTATTATTATTATATGTTAGCAAAGATGTCCTTCGAAACCTAAACAATACAAGCTGAGGAGCAGATCTTTGTAGTGTCTCTTCTTTTCTTCTTTTTTGATACTATGCAGATGCATACTCTAAACAAGGTTGAACGAAGGTTTTATATGCCTGGTAATTCAATATCTTTCTTTGTACCATGGCGAAATTTCCTTCATAGCATCCACAGACTTTGGGTGGCTCTCGCGCGCATATGGCTATCCCATTCCCAGATTATTCCCTTTAAATATACCGCCAGCAATGAGAAGGGTGCCAGAAGAAAGCACGGATTATCGGCTGTGCGCCGAATTGTTCCGCACTGTTCTGTTCAACCGTGCTGTTTCTGAAAGACAGATATGCAAATAACCCGTGGTCTCCCCTCTTCAACTAAAAAAGCAAAGAAAAGAAAAAAGAAAGCAGGGGACACTGGTGGCCTGCTTTGTACGCTCAGAGAAAGTATATCGTCAAAAGTTACACAAAGATAGGTGCGGATAACACACTGAACTCCTTTTGAACTCCCTTAACGGTGTCGATCAACCGGCTTTTGGTCAAAAGGTTTTCGACCAAACGGAGTTCGATCAGATGTCTCCAATCACACGGCACTCGACCAAATGTGCAGACACCGTGTTTTCGACTCCTCCCGCTAGAGGCGCTTCTCTGTTCTGGAAAATGCCCATTCTCTGGGAGAACTGGCAAAACTGGATTACGGCCGCAGAGGGACAGAGCGCTGACACTCAATGACTAGCGAACAAGAATGCTTGGACTGTGTCGCGTCATCGGTGACGTGGCATCATACTTTCATACTTAGAGCCTGAAGTTTTAGGGTCTTACCTGATTCTTCCCCGAATTTGCACCCCGAATTGAAGGTTGCCTCTTTAGGGCGAAACCCGATTTTTGCCTGGCAAATTGCCCTCACTTGGATGTCTGCAAGAATGCGCTACCTTACTTGTTTAGCAGCAAATGCAGTTACATCACCGTTTGTACCAAACCACTACAGTTACTTTGTGTAACTGAGCCCGATTTCCCCCCGAATTTAGCCTACTGGAAGTTTTTTCGCCCGAATTCGCACAAATTTAGCGCACACGTTTATTTGCCCGATCTTTACCCCCCCGAATTTAGAAAAAAATATTTCCCGAAAACTTCAGGCTCTAATCATACTTCTCGTCACTATACACAGAGTGGCAGGTTAATGGGGAACACGCGGAGCCATGTTTATGCGTGTCTTTTTTTTTTTTTTTCGGGAAGCAAATTGCACGCATCGAGACCTTTCGTGTTATTCGGTAAATTGACATATACTTTCATCAGACCTCTTAATCTGAAAATTTCTGGATGTCCCTCTGTACGCCTCGAAGTATTGACTCTACCCAACGCACTCGATGCACTCTGTCCCTCGTACTCAAGTGCTTCTACTAAACTGGTCTTTCAGTGACGCGCACCACGTGGGTGCGTGTATACGCCTCAGTGAAGTTTCCAGGGCATCTCAATGGTTTTTCGGCATCTCCTTCCTCCATACATCGAAGAGCAAGAACAGCACTTATGAGCTCCGACATGGAAGCTAGAGCACGAGATACAGCTAGGAGCCAGGCAGCCGTAGGATGTTTTCGTGTTTGTTTGTTTACATTGCTCTAAACTGAAAGAGTTGAGGCAGGAACTGTAACATTGCAAGTTTAAAAGTCTTACGGTCTTGTTTTTGATAGATAGTTAGTTTTACGGAAATAATTCAGACTCGAGAGTTTATGTGTACTGTAGAATAGAGCCCTGCGCGGATGAGGTTTTTGGCATCCGCATCCGACCCGCATCCGCACCATACACAACAGTTTACATCCGCATCCGATCCGCTGAGCAAAACGCACCATCCGCATCCGATCCGCAAAAATCCGCACGTTTCGAAAGACGCGTAAGGACCGCCGGAAGCATGTTGGTATAATTTCAGATGCCTCCATGCTGTCACGGAAGGACTCAGTCATGACGACAAGCAAAGGTAAACCTTTCAACAAACGCGATATGGAGAGACTTCTGGAACGCGTGGAACGCTACCTCGTCGGCGCTCGCGCGGTTCGAGACGCCTAAATGCCTCCTCTCCCGTCTTGGCGCCGTGCATGGTCAAAGGTGAACCAGAGCATGCGCTCGCTGTCGGCTGTCGGCGCGCAATACAAATAAATTGTGGGTGGAAAAATTACAGCACGCGGTATATCCGCATCCGATCCGCTACCCATCCGCTGCCTTCGTATCCGAATCCAATCCGCATCCGACCTCGAGCCATCCGCATCCGATCCGCACACCGCAGAAAGTGCTAAATTTTCATCCGAATCCGCAAGTATATTGCGGATATCCGCGGATATCCGCTTCCATCCGCGGATGGTGCAGGGCTCTACTGTAGAAGTGTTTTTTTTTTTTTGTGCGTGGAAAATATTTTCGCGTTTTCGAACAAAGCTGGTTTGAGGAGTAATTTGCGAGAACTTAAATTCGCAACACAGGTTTCCGGGAGGGCTTTGCTTTTGCATATCGTGCCGCAGTCAATACTCGGGCATGTTTCGGCACGTACCGAGACATCCATTGTTCACGAGGATGGTGGTGTTCTAGGCCAATCCTTTTCTTCTCCTCACAGACATGGGAGGAAAGGCCTTCTACAATGCCTTTATGGACCCTGCAGGAGGCCGTATCACTTGCCGTGTGCAGGTCAGCAAGTTCATTTCAGCAGTTCTCATTCATTATCACTTAGGGCACTGAACAGTTCGGTTGAGACGTCGTACTATCATACAAGCTAGTTTTAAGAAGAGGGGGAAAGGCATGTTGCGGCTTCGTGGTATAATTGTATATAGTAGGTACAGTGCCGTGCGCTTGTAGGAGTAACAGAAGTGTGATCAATTTTCATTTCTTTACATCTTGCTCTGATGGGATGGCCAGAGCTATTCGTGGGAACTTGAAATCGCGATTTTGGAGGAATGCGCCAAAAACGCGAAAAATAATTCTGCAAAAAAAAAAAAAAAAACTGCTACAGCATATTGTAGTTGTTGAACAATGCGTTAAATAAATTACATTTAAGAAGAACAATAGGGGTATATTTTTCTCCTGAAACTGCACTATGATTTAATTTGTCTTTAATTAAACAAATGTATATCACATAAATCCATAACTTAAAAACCCGAGACTAGGGGACAAAAAAACGACAAACACAGACAAGGTCTCTCTTGAGACCTTGTCTGTGTTTGTCGTTCTTTTGTCCCCTAGTCCCGGGTTTTTAAGTTACGGATCTATACCAAAAGCTCTCTTGCTACCTCTCTATCCTCTCGTTGTATATCACATTCTGCTTCAAAGCACTTAGTATCAGTAGAAGTTTTTTTTTTGCTTGCTTTTTACACTCTTTTTAAAGAAAGGATTTGAAAGATTCGAGATTCGTAAGATTCATGGAATCGCAGAACCTTCCTTGGATTCGGATTCGGATTTGGATTCGTACAATTCTAGATTCGTCCCATCTCTAGTTAAAACCAATTTATTTTTCCCTTACTGTACTTTTGCGGAATGGAAACCAACTCTGTTTGGATAGGCTCGTGGATTGGATAGGCATTTGGATTGGATTCTTGGATAAGCTTGTGACCCGAGTTATAACGTCTCGCAGAAGCAGTAGATCTGTAAGCTATGAGTGAACACTGACTGAAGGCTGGATGAATCCATTTAGAAGCAATAAAACCTCAGTGCTGGGGTAAAAAAAGGACAAAGGACGAACAAGTATGATGATGACCACACTACCTAGCAATGGGGTTTTATCGCTTTTAAATGGATTACCAACCTGCCCAGATTTTAACGCCAATCAGTACGGGTAAGTGCAGTAGGATATCTTTCAAAACATTCCTAAAAACGGGCCCTGCAACTTATTTGAGGTGCAGCTTATACGCGTGAAATTACGGTACTCCTGAGCCATTTGAAACGTATAAATATGGCAGCCGTCGGGGATAGCAACCTGGTTCTGACGGTCAATGAGAACTGTCCATCTAAACTTCATGAGAGATAAGTTTCAAGCACAATTTTCCTCCCATCATCCAAGGAAGCAACGACTCCCAGTGAATCCTGCATATATACGTGACCTTTTTTAGACACCTGGAAGGATTCTGATGCACTTGCGACATCCCGTACTTCCCTGAGAATTCATTGTATACTCTATATAGATGTGGCTGTTTATGCAAACGTAGGCTTAACGGAAACCTCTTTTTTAACGTATTATTTCCATTGCACGCACAATTCCACATAAACGACAATGCATATTTGCACTCAGTTTAACAAAGTCCTTTCGTTCAATACGTTCTATTTAACGAAGCCCGTAGGTAACTGACACCTATTTACGGCATCCCATGTGCTGTTCCCACGTGCGTGTGAGAGAGGAGGAATCATGCTCCCCTGGAGAGGGAGGGAGAAGTCACTTTGCTGTAACACTAACGGTGTGATCGGTTATTGGTGTTGTCATATGAAATGATGTAATTGCTGGATCGCGCATGCATAACCGCTGCTGTGAGAACTTTGCAATTGCTCCTCAATTACATTCGTTCTCGACTGTTTTGCTGCGGTGTTTTGTGATTACTGTGGTCCAAAAAATCGAGCTTTCTTGAACAGATGACAAATTTGCCATAATCACTGCCGTGTCCAAAAAGACAAACGACATTTCGATCCGTAACCTACGAACATTCAGTGCTCGCCACATCGGAATGTACGCTTCGCACAAATATTAACTTTTTTCTTTTTTCGTGCTTTTCAATGGCAAGTACGGCAATGACGTTTGTACTCGAAGGTATCCCGACACTCGAGAGTAGGCACGACGTGAAATATGACAAAGAACATCCGCGTCTCTTTTGCCCCCTTTGAGAATCTCCCATGGAACAGAGTGTCTGCACTGGAAAGTTGATACGTGTCTGTCTGTCTGTCAGAAAACTAAAGTGCGTTTCTGTTACATCCCCATTTTTGTCCATATCCTGCTATTGACCTTAGTGTTGACTAAATCTCCTCGACCATTTTGTATTTACCTTCTGATCTTGAACCACAGTTGTGTCCCATCTGGTCCTGTTCTGTCAAGACGGCAACGTCATAAGGCTCTGTCTTGACTTCTATGATTGGATGTTCATTCGAAGTGTCCTCTTGACGGTCTTCTTTAACGTCACATATCCCAGCTGTCATGCCTGAAGTAAAACATATTGAAGTAAAACATTATTGAGGTAAAACATTATTGAAGTAAGCTACATTGCAAAGCTTTGAGTCACGTGATGACCACCTCTGTAGAGAGTGAGGGATTTCAGGAAACTAAATGGATTTAAATCGAATCCAAATCGAGTCCGGATTTAAATTTATTCGAGTAAATCAAATTATTCTAAATCCAGATTTATTTTCAGCAAGCCAAATGAAATTGCTTTTTAAATGCGGATCTTTCAAACGCATCACAAGGTCCGGAATAGGAACTAACGCAGCTGAACACCTCTGGAATGGCTTCAGAATCGACGGCAGTTTTCGAAGCTGGGATTTTTTTTTATACACAATACCTAATTAATAACAGGAATTCCTAACAGTTGTGTAACTAAGAAAAAGAGGCGAAACATACGGAAGACATCTATTATTGTGGAATCGCATGAGCACAAAAAAATGCAACTAGGTCATTATCTATTTCCTGATATACTGAGATTCAACAGTGACGCAAAATTTGATAAATAATCTCCACATCTATTTTCAGTAACTTTGAGAATCTTCCATTGAACGGAACGTGTGCATGAAAGCTGATACCTGTCTGTTGTATCCCTCTTTCTGTCAGGCTATTGAGTTTGGTGTCGACTAAATGTCCTCCAACATTTTGTACTTACCTTCTGATGTTGAATCACAGCTGTGTACTATATGGTCCGGTCCAGTCAAGATTGCAACGTTATAAGGCTCCGTTTTGACTTCCACTATTGCATGTTCCTTTGAAGATTCCTCTCGAGGTTCTTCTTTAATGTCACACGTCCCAGCTGTCACTCCTGAAGTAAAACAAAAAAGGAGAGAAGTAAGCCACATGGCAAGGCTTCGGGTCACATGACGACCACCTCCGTACCTTTTCTGACCCTAGTTTGACTATATATTGCACCTCGAGGTGTGCACTGTCGCCAGTAATGAAAAGTCGAGGCTACGCAACAGCCAATGCTGCACGAGTTGAAACTTGGAAAGGGTTGTTGGGTGAAGGGATTTGGGTCTCGGAAGGGTGAAGGGGCATATGCCCTGTGCAGCACCTAAAGGGGGCACCACAAGCAAATCCCCTAACCGGAGGTGGAGGAACTTTTCCCGGGACTCCTAGCACACTGCAGGGATGGGCAACTGCTTAGACACGTCGTTTCAGGACTTTGCATTTCACACGGCCGCAGCCATTTCACCGATGATGGCAGTGGCCTTTGTCCGTCCACACCTCCGTCCACGCTCCGTCACTTTTTGAGAACATCTTCCGGAACAGCGGTCGCACGTGGTCGCTTACGCTCCGCGGCTGGTTGCGCTGGACCAGAAGACCTGTGGAAAGCAACTTGGCACGTATGAGGAACATGGGCAGGTATTTCTCCAGTTTGGAGAATGCCATCGCGGAGGTGAAACTACTGTACAAGACTGAACTGATGATAGGACAACAGCGCGTCTTCTCGAGAAACACGGACAGAATGAAACACGCTATGTGCCACCACCTCCAGCCATGGATGGTCATGCCACGAAACACGTGTTACGGGCTCTCTGATTCTTCAGGAATACGTGCGCGCAGGCCCCAATTTTCCGGGAGATTGGAGCGCTTGTCCATGCAATCGGGAGACTGAACGAAATTCGGGGGTCTCCCGGATAATCTGTGAGAGTTGGCAGGCATGGTATTGAAATATAAATGCAAAATACTTGGTTGAAAGGGGTGCGTATTTAAATCCTCTTCATAAATACTTTTCGATGCGAGTATTTAAATACAAAATATAAATGCAGTTCCATAACTTAAAAACCCCGAGACTAGGGGATAATAAAACGACGGCACAGAAAAGGTCTCAATTCGTCTCAAGGTCCTTGGTCACCATCTCTTGGTCATCTCAACGTCACCGCCAGCTCGCTCGCTACCTGTCTATCCTCTCATTATAAATGCAGCGTTTAAATAGCTGAACTACTACCATAAATATTGTGAGGAACATGGCATCTGAAATTACGGACATAAGGATGAACGCAACAGCAAGTCAGCGCGCAACAGTAACATTTATTTCTTAAATTACCGGGACGATTCTAATATTATTCGAAATATTATACATAATTCAAATTCGAGTTATTCGATATATTCGAATCACGCATGGAACTCTCATAATAACTAGACACCGAGCCAGCCAAGGGGAGAATCTCAACTTGGTCATGATCGATACGTTAGGAATATTGTGTTACGAACGGTGTCTCCTACGAGGTCTGTTCTTTCATGTCACAGCAGAAGGTGGAAACCGTACGATACTCCTTCCATACAGAATCCAAGAGCACATATGATGGCAAGGAAAACAAACACCCTTTGCACACTGCATGGCAGAAGCGACTTGCATTGGATTGGATACCACTGCTCCGAACGCACCTGCGTCTTCACACGTGGAAAGGCTATTGCCGAATCTGGCTTTTCAAAAAAAAAAGGTAAAGAAAGAAATACTTGTCTCGCAATCAAATTCGAATGTGAATCGGACATTACTTACTGCAACCTCGCTGCGATACGTTCCCGCTGTGAACATACCGTAAAACACTCACCACCTTATATAATTTACAAAATAATTTACCGTAACTATCGCTTCTTAATGGAGACTCGCTGCAGTACTGTTCCTGTATCTGGCCCTGTTCGTGTAGACATGCAGCGTCAGGAGGTTCCAGTTTTACTCTCGAAAGCCGAACACTGCACTTTGGGGCCAGCAGCATCTCTTGCAGCTGCGGATCCATAGGGCTGGGACTCGACAACTCAAACACGCAGGTATCGCTTGGATCTTGTTTAATGAGAAGTAAACACCCCTGGTCCCTGAAATGACACAAAAAGAGACACGTGGGTGACAAAATATAAAAAAATATGCGAGGTTGTTTCACCTAATACGGTAACAAAATGCAATGAAAAATCTACTCGTCCAAATATTATGAGCTCAATGCTATTTAGGGCGCATCACGAAAAATTAGCCAAAGTTTAAAAAAAATGGTTCATCGTGCACCAAAAAAAAATAATAATAAAGGCCGGACTGTATGGTGTTACCTTACCAGTGGTGTTAGGATACTCCAACCATTTTTGTAACTAATTAATGAAGTGAAAACAATTAGCCAGTTTTTTAATTGTAAGAAACAGAGCCAAAATGTCAATGGGAAAGTTGTAGTGGGTGATACAACAACAGGTAACCTGTTGATTGCAACTTTGTACCTGTAAGGGACCCTTCTTGTGCCGGCTCCAAAGACTAACTTGAGGTGAGCAAAAAACGAAGTCTGACCCATGGACGGAGAGTTTTCAATCTGCCAAAGGGGGCTGGGGCACAACGTCCACCCTGCCCCATTCATGCACAGAGGTCAGGCAGGGTGTCCGAATTCCTTGTTGCGACGTCGTGAGACAAATTTCTACAGGATTAGCATGATCACTCACACGGAACATGCGGTTCCTAGGAGATCCCTCGAAACTTTCATCTCAATTGTCACCTGGGTAGACTTTCTGGAAGGGGCCTTGCCCCAGGGAAAATTTCGGTGGGAGCTCAGGCCCCCAAGCCTTCTCCCCCGCGGTCGGACCTGTCACAGTGCTCTCAAGCGTCCCCTTATTGAACAAGGACTACTCATAGTTTGCATTGACATTTTCGCTTGACTCCTCGCCCTCCCGCTACGGGTCCCACATTGGTGGTTTGAAAACCCGAAAGTAAGTCTTTGGAGACAGGAAAAGTTTCACGAAGGTCATGTTGCCGAAGCAAGGCCGCGTTCCTTTGCCACAGCAAGATTCTTCTTCAAATTTTTTTTCGGAGGATCTAGGTTCTTCCGTTCTGATAAGTTCTAAAAGTTTCTTTTTTATACTGAGTTCGAAAAAATAACTGCAAAAAAGGGGCACCATTATGAAATGGGCGGCAACCGTAAGGGCGAACTACAAGGAGGCCAAAAAGCCAGAACTACCAAAAGTAAAAAAAAAAGAAGATAGCTCTAAGCTCAATTAATCGCGATAAAATAAAGTTGTCTGTGTTTGCCAAAATAGATCGTTTAAAAAATGAAACGCCGAAAACAATTGCTGTGGAAATTCACTTTTCCGGATAACTTTTCGAAAATAAACTCTCTCTGTATCAACGGTGGCAAGATTGACGTTGAAATAAACTTCACTGCTGACACGGCCGGAAGAAAGTTGCCTGTGAGAGGGACAGGTTAGGGTTAGTTCATTATGACACGCTGCCAACTGATACGGGCGGGTTGCTATTGATTTACTTCATAAATTATTGAGGCGATGGGATGCTCACGATTCCTGTCTGCTGGTTTATTGAGGTCTCACCGTGTTCAATAAACGCATAACCCATAGTGCTTTAAAAAAAAATATCTCTCCTTAGCACATTATTTCCCAAAGCCTGTCCCAAACTCTACTTTCTTGCTCTACTACTTTATGTAGCAGTTCGAACTTTTCAAAATACACTTTTCATTTCTCGATGGCTCGTGATTGTTCATTGGCCCTTTCGACTTTTCCGCCTTCTGAGTGTTTGGTATATATAAATTTTTTGGCCTTTTTTAATGGTCTTCTTTATGGAACACCAGAGTGGATAAGTGAAGAACGAATGAACATGTTTCACGAAGCACATCTTTTACACGTGGGGCCCTATCCTCGTCAAAAGTAATCGACCTCGATTACTTTACGTCACAAGCTGTAGGGCGGGGCTGCCACGAAATACTCCGCCCTTAAATCCCGCCCGTTTCAATCGAAATTTATACCTAGTTTTCCTTCGCAGCCTCTGGGCCCTAATCTCGGACCGTGACCCTACGTGATTTTGACGTAACAATGACGTAAAAGATTAGTTTCAAAGCTGAAAAGTAATGTAGCGAAAGAGGGTCGATTACTTTGAGCGGCGATGGGTTTCGTGATGGGTCCGCGTGTGCATTTCCGTTTATTGTGTTGTATAAAGTCTGTATGTGCTCATCACAACAAAAAATTCGTGTCTTTCTTCGTTTGTGTTTAATGATGAGAAAAAAGCACCGCGTAACACCGTTTCTCTGCGCCGATAGCGGCATCGTATGCGTGAAAGCGGCGGGCTTTTCGAAGCGTCGTCCGAGCCGTACGTCGTACAATCAATGTTATTGCAACGTAGCGGTGTGCACACAAAAAACTCATCGATCAAAGTTCACTGTTTCTTGAGTAAACTATCAATGCTCATTTGCGGCACCCCCACGGCTCAAGAGCAAAAGAAGCATATTGCAATGCAAATTATCATTCCGCATATCGAGCACACGAACACACAGAAAAATATAAAGAAAAGCTCATAAATAAAGCTCAGGATTTAAAGCACGAACCAATTTCTCATAAACGCGTTTACGGCTCGCGAAACACTGTCCGTTCGACACTTTGCAATGATCCTTCGCGCTTTTACCGTTTTGTCAGTTTTGTTGCCTGCTATCAGCGCCATCTCACAGGTACATACCGAATTATAAATGCCAAGTACAAGCACGGTGTCACACAAACACTGCCGTCTTGCACACCTGTGCATCAAGAAAAATGACAAACAGCAAAAAAGGAAATTACGAGCGTGCTTTTCCACGCATTTTCCACGAAATTCAGTTTTACGCCGGTAGAGTTTTCTGCTTCCGACACCTAAGAACCGAAGCAACAAGGCAGGGCAGGCGAGGCAGGCAGATCACAGGTGTGGCCTTCGGATTCTCAGGAGGAAACACCGATAAGGCGGGTCGCTTTCCAAGATAATACGTGGGGCGATTGGTTGACAGAAGGTGTCAGCCACTTTTAATATTCACGCCTTTTTTGATTGTGCACCAATGGCAGAAGAAATTTCAAGTAATCGAGGTAGGTTACTTTGACCAGGATAGGGCCCCAGAGAACATGTCACCATGTGCACCTTAATGTTGATGCAGTTGTTTCTGCTTGTATCCACATAAAGATAACCAGTTCTGATAGCTTTCCTTTCAAAGGAACATGTATTCAGGCTTCATTGTAGTTTTGAAAACTAGCAGAAAAGTTAGAACACCCGTTGAAACATCAGCAGGCCGATGTCACACGGCTAGATATAGAACTCACTGAACTGAAGCCTGGTTTTTCACACTTGCTTGTGCATGGGTGTCTCTGTCCTGTTCCTTGAGGTTCTTCTGTTCCGGGTGCTTCCCCGATTGTTGTTCGTCCCAGACGATCCTGGAGCAGTATGTTAGCACTGAAGGATCGCATAAATAATAATAACAAGGAGTACGTAAATTCACACTTTAAAAGCGATTTAAAAAAAAAACGTGCCGGGAAACAAACAAAGGACGACACAACACACAGCGCAGCACACATGTAGATTTACGCGCGTCATGTCAGTCAGTGAACAGTGAAGATCCCCATGCCATCTCCATTGACAGATACCCACGTTGCTTTTGCCTCGAAGTGAACAGTAAAGGCTACTTCTAAGTGACACTCGAAGCTACTTTGCCATTACTAGAAGCGTACTAGGAGCTTTAAAGTTTGTACCGATCTTATTTGCATGATTACTTACCGCCATTGAAGAAAGGAGGAAAGATTGGTGTCGATATCGTTGCATGAGTAAAAAATGGATGAAATATAATGATACGCCCGAGAACAATAAAATTTCGGTTTCTGTAACGTATCTTGGAGAATTTAGTTTCTGATATCATTGAAACTCATGTACGCAACAAAACAAAACAGTGTTGATCACGGCGGTAGACGTCGTCTGCTACGGCTACGGCGATGTGCTGGATCAAATAAATAACGCGAGTCAGTGATATCGAGGAATAAATTCAATATACGTGCTAGAAAAAGTATCATCATATTTTATTTCTTGTTCTTTATTCATGCAACGACTTCGGCACCATTCTTTCCTTCTTACCGCTGTTCCGCTGTGGTGGCGGTACATGTTTTTAGTAATGTCATTAATTAGAAACAGCCTTTAATTTTCGCTTCGAGGCATTAGAAATGTGGTGTTCTGTCAATGTAAACGATATTCGGATCTTCACCGTTTCCATACCATAGATCTAACCTAAATTATCACCAAACTAACCTAGGACACTACAAACAAGTGAGTTAGCGTACAAGGAACGGAGACAATCGCGCGCTCGGGGCAGCTCAACTGGCTGGGTTGGGAGGGCCGGGGGGCCCTCCCAACTTCATTATCGAAGTGGATTTAGGGGGACAGGCAAGCTCGCATGGCCCCATTAATCTGACCTTAGAGCACCATACATCATAAGCTCGAACGTCGTCCAAAGGGACAATGCAAGAAAAATTACAAGATGAGACGCAGACAAGAAACGAAAACGCATTCGCTCTCGCTTGTTCTCGGGCTTGTCGTTTACTTTTTATCGACACCGTTTAGAGAAGAATGTGGAACAGAAGTGGATCATTTCTGCACTGATTAGTTGGTTTCGGTTTACATATTTTTGTCGCGGCGAAGTGCAAAAGGACGTATTTCACTGGTGTGGTTCATTGAAGGGTAAGGGAGTGTAAGAGCGTCGTTTCGCGTTTCACCGCTGGCGTCAGTCAGAAGTTCAGAACTTTGACGTAGAAAATGAACTCGAGTGTGCTCCAGCAAACGGTCATAGCAGACGACGCGTGGACATGAAATGCTATCATCATCATGCTTTTTGTGTTGAGCGCATGAAACTAAATACATTCAGTTGTATCGATAATTAAATTCTAATCTGATAATGAAGTGCATTCCACACACCGCGATTTTCTTACTTATAGGCTCGTAACCATATTTTTATTTAACCCATGCAACGACATCGCCATCATTCTTTCCTTCTTTCCTTCCTCTGTACATGGCGGCGCGCACAGCGAACGTAAATATTGCAGCGTTGAACATTGAAAAGTGGTGCTCTGTCCGCGGAGACAATATTGGGATCTCCACCATTTGACGGGACCCTTTGTTTCTTGCCGTTAGTGTCGATTCTCCAAGCCAATTGGAACCAAAGAACCCCGAGCAGAAGTTCTAGGAGGAAACCGAGACCCCCATGCTTAGGTAAGTGACAAAAACCAGGCTTTGTCTGCAAAACACTTCTTGTTTTGTCTAAACGTATTGGGCTGCATAACTCGCAGTGATAGCGACGCAAAAATATCAAGTTTCTAAAATTTCATTTTATAGTATACTATATCGAAGGATCACAGTACATTTTGCGGGCATGCTGACGAGCCTTCCACACATAATGTCATTGTCATTTCTAGTGTGCAAAAAATGTACTAGTTCATAGGCTGGCTATAGCCCTGCCCTTCGGTCACGAAACCTATCGTTCAGAGTTCACCACGGCCGCGTGACAGTGTGACCCTGCCCGTTTTTCGTGCGTGAACAAGTACCACGCAGAACTCTTGCCCTACAGGACCAGAGAAAAGTTTACCGAACACCAGGGTGACATATTTCTCGATTGGGTCGACACGTTAGCAGGGAACGCAGGTGGGCCCAGAATACCGAATAGAATAGCGAGCCACCTGTCTGTAAGTGTGTGTGTGATCCTCTTTGCTGCAGGTGTAGCGATAATGGAAATGCATTCCATGGTCCTCCGTTGTTGGAAGCGAAAATTATGGTCCAGTACTGAATTCGGGTAATGACTGTTCCTGTTGTGCGATATCATTTCAGCGACTTTTCAGTTTATTTTTGTATTTCGACGGCTTTATTCTCTGTAATTCTCTAAATATACTAGAGGAGATCGTGGGAACAAAGAGAAATATTGGATCTCTAGAGTGCATCGCTCGCTTACCTACTCCTCCTAGTCCTCATAACTCCATGACATCAACACATATACGTTTACATATCTCTTTTTTACATTTTTTTTTTTTCATTTTGCCGTGGTTATGGCAGTATGGTTTGCTACCGAAAGGGTCGGCCTATGAGTGTGACATTGGATGAAGGTTACGCCCATCTTGGGTTGCTGGACTCGGAGTGACCGAAGACATGTTCCTATGTTTCTTTGAAAAATCTTGCAAGATGTGCTTGTCCCAACAACGTAAAATTACTTGTGTACGCGTGGCAGCGAAGTAGCACTAGGGTAAAACAGGGTGTTTTCAGCAGCTGACAGCTGTGTAACAGCCGTTCCATTACCGGAAACATTAACGGAAACGAAATTCAAAAGCTGGTATCAGAAACGGATAATGGAAACGAAGATATAGCAGTAGCGAAAATGGAAACGGTAATGAAAATACGTCCGTTATCCTTCCCTGGGTGTCTCGCCAATATAGATTATTTATTTATTTATTTTCAGATACTACTAACGTCCTCTGGACGTCATTGTAGGAGTGGAAACATTAAGAAACAACATGTATCATCGAGAAAAAAAAACAGAAAGATAGAAAAATCATCAACAACAACACACGACATCAAAATATATACATTATACTTGGCTAAGATGGCCATTCACAGATTACGCAACTATGATTGAAGCTCTGAAACAAAAGCAGATGCCGTTTGGGACGTCACAATACTGTCCGGTAATTCGGTCCATTCATTAATAACCCGTACAAAGTAAGAGTATCTGAAGCAGTCATTGCGATAGCTTATGGGTGTAATATGCCAAGAATGTTTGTTTCTTTGAATTCTTCTTGAATGGTAAGATACATATTTGTGCGCTTCGAGCTTACTGTTTTCTCCCAACAACGCAAAAAAGAACTTTAATCTAGCAATTTGAGATCTCTCCGACAGAAGAGGAAGTTGCGAGCGCTCCAAAAGTTCAGCTGTACTTTGATCGCGGTTAGATATATGCCACACTGGTGTTGCATAAAGCTTACATCTCCACCATTTCTGTGAGCGTGTGACAACTGTTTATGTTCTTTTTTCTTTTTTTGGAAAGGGTGGCAACAGTTTGGCTTCTCTTTAACAGAAACCCGAAGAGACAGAGATCTGCATGTTTGGGACGTCAAGTTCCAGCCCTCTGGATTTTCAACCCCGAGAGATGGAGCTCTCCCTAAAGTTCGGTGGTCAACTCACAAAAGTAAAATTGGAGCCTCTTGACGCTAGCCTACCAGAACTGGGCCAGCAACAGGAATGCAACGACTCTTCATCGGGAGACAACAACTATGGTAAAATTTTTGTAGACATTGTACTCGGTTGGTGCATGCTTTCTGGAATATTCCTGAGGAACATGGAATAGTGTAAACTATGTACAGTGCTGGACAAAAGTTTACGAAACACGCTTCAGCGCATTCCATCCCCAGAGCGACACGCTAGCAGTGAATGGGACCGTACGGAGTTTCGGAGATTTGCCCAGGTAACAGGGTCACCTGTTTGCAAGTCCGTACGGTTCCATCCTCTGCTGCCGTATCACTTTGAAGAAGGAAGGCGACGGAGTGTTTTCCGTAAACTTTTGTCCAGCATTGTACTGCTCAGACTAAATGTTCTGGGGAATGTCTTGCATCTGGCTGTCTCGCATCATTTAAAGGGGCCGTCGCATCCGTCCCGGTTGATTCTAAAACCATAGTGCAGTTTTACTCCGCGTTTGTTGTTGATAATAACGGGAAAAATCAGACACAAATTGGTGGTGTCGTTCCTATGCAGTTGGACTGGCTGGAGTACTAGTGGAATGCGTCTGCTCTGTGATCGGCTCGCATGTGTATTGTTGTTTGTGTATGGTGTCGGGCGTGTTCATAAAAGCCAGGAGCGTCACAGCTTGTTCCACACAGCAAAGTCACTTAAGGGGAAATCACTTCTTCAGAAGTCCGTTTGCACAAGACACGTGAACACTCTAAACTATCATCGTAAGATTGGTACTGGCGTGTTCTCTTAGCTTTTTTCTAGTCAATGATGTATTTTTTATTTGACAAGGTTGAGCCGTTGATTTTTAATAAATTAAAGTTTGGCGCGTCTCGAACATGTGCTGCCATCTCGGTAGAGTGTCCCGAACTAAAATATTTGCAAATTCGGGCTCAATACAAATCGACGGATAGTCCCGGAGTTGTACAAAATGCGTCATTGACAAGGGCAAAGCAAGGAGAACACGCTTCTGTTTTGGCGATATTTTACGTCGTTTCTGAGCGCTGTACGAACAAACGTTCTCTATTGTCTCGCGCAGAAGTGATACCCCTTAAGAACTCGCAGTGGTGAGCGAAAGTCGGCATATTTACTGACGTCTCTCCACTTAGTATATTGTGAAGCAAAAGCTGAGCAGATGACTTGAGAGATAATCGCCTGCTCCTATTTGTGTGCCTAGCTGCGGGGGGACACGTTTTTAAGACTCGTTTGTTTAATACTATTGAAGTTGTTTTCGGAAGAGAGACACGACCAAGCATTACCGTATCGGGGTTTTGCGTACGTTCTCATATCCGATAGCCCCTTTAACAAAAGGATTCAAGGAAGGTTTTCCAGACTGGTGTTTTTGTGTGTGATGTGTACACATGAGTTGTAACAGAGCATAATGAGATTCAGAAAGGGGACAGAGATGACTACATATCACGTGGCTTGAAGCTTTGCTGCGTGACTTACTAATACCTTCTTTGTCTAACTTTAGGGGCAACTCGAGGGATGATTCAAATTAAAGAAGAACCTCGAGAGGAATCTTCGGACGAACATCAGATCATTGAAGTGAAGACAGAGCCTTACAACACTGCAATTTTGGACCAGGTGGGACACAGCCATGACTCAACGTCAGAAGGTGATACAAAACGATTAGTTAACTTAGTTACAAAAAAAAATCTACAAAAAGTGTGATGCAACAGATATGCTTTGAAGAGATTCCTCTCAAGCACGTATCATCTTTCCTGTCATGCTTGCTCATACTTGGGCAGTGAATTTTTCAGTAAAAATCTGGCGCTGTCTTCAATTTGGGGAGAAATCGGCATCACTTGGGCATCCGTGGGCTATCGGGTGTTTTTGTTTCTCATCTTGTGTTTTAAAGGTGCACTAAAATGCAAATGCAACTTGTTCTCAAATGAGAGCCAGTGTTTTAATTAGTATGGTGTAAGCAAAACTAGTTCACGCAACGCTACCGCTTAGAAGAAAGATGCAGTGAAAAGAACATGAGAGAACTGATGTTCTGAGGCTGGAACAACATAGAAGGAACACATACATACAAAGCCTTATTGAGGCTTTGTATGTATTTGTTCCTTCTATGTTGTTCCAGCCTCAGAACATCAGTTCTCTCATGTTCATCAGTTGCCGCCTGCGTCGATCCCGTCGTATGAATGTGTGTATGGGAGAGCAGAAATGTAAGAGTGAAAGGAGGATGAGTGAGAGAGAGTGGCTGGTTTGTCCCTTCAGATGACGCACCCTGGAAGTCGCTGAGAAGGCGTGTTAGCTTAGCTCAATTGGTAGAGCCCTGGACCGGCAATCCAGAAGATGTGGGTTCGACTCCTACAGCTGGCTAACCTTTTCAGTGACTTTCAACTTTCATCGCAGTGAAAAGAACTGTCTTTGGCGTCATCCAATGAGACTGTACGAGAAACACGTGTCTGTCTGTTGTGCACATATGGATTTGTAATGGGGCCTGTTGTACTGTTCCGTACTTGCGCCACATGCTTTAGTCTCACATTTTTCGATACGGATTTACGGAATCCTCACGACAGTTATCACAAATCTTCCACTGGCAACGTCTTTTGGACAGCGACGTAAGTCCGCTTTGGAACTCACGCCATGTTTTTCTCCGAAACTGCTCCACGGCGTGGCGCACTCAGCGTGGACTAAGAGCACCCGATGCGCGAGTTAAAGGAACGTTGACTGCTTAGCGGCGAAGCAAAAAATAATCTGGTAAAATTATTGTTGTTGGCTTCGTAACAGAATCCTTAGTAAGGAAATTGCTTGGAATCCAAGCTTCTATTTATGACAAGTATGAAGTTAACGTGGCATGTAACTTAATTTAAAATGAACTTGTTCTCACATTTTAGTGACCCTTCAGGTCCTTTTATAAGCTTTTTTTTGTGGCCTCCCAGCAGTCATGGCCACTAGCTACTTCTACAGTAGTTTAACTATAACTACAAACTACTTTGCAATGAAGTAGTTTAAGTAGTAGTCCAACTACTTTTCAGTGAGGTAGTTAAAACTACTGCTTTAACTACTACAATGTATTTTACAATGTAACATCTGTAACTACTTAACGTTGACCATCAACACCAATCCCATTCTGTAGTGTTCTTGGACACCCGAGTGTGAACGACAAGCAGTGATAAAAGTGAAGATTTAGTAACCATGCATGGCACAATTGCACTGCACCTCCGTTCTCATCAAACAAGTAGCTCGAGGTAAAAGTCGGAAGCACAATCGTGCCGTAAAGCTTGCGACAAAATCGGAAGTAGTTGGCGCCTGCACTAACCTAACTACTGTAGCTGTAGCTGTGTAACACTGTAGCTAACTACTCGAAATAGTAGTTTAACTAGTAGTTGCCACTACATTTCTGCAAGTAGTTGATAACAACTTTTTAACTACAATTGCCTCCCAGCGCTAATCCTCTCAGGCAGCGGCAGTGCTGACACACCTGGGTGTATTTCAGGGAACGCAAGTGACTCACTCTTACATGTGTTACGCGTGGCAACCTCTGCTCGTCTTCAGTGGAAATGTCACTTGAGGATTACGTGGCGACTGGAATTCGGGGAGAATTCGAGTTTAACCGGAATTGGTCACAGGTTTGTTTGGGGGGGAGAGGGATAGCCGGGTTTAACCCGAAAAAGTCACTCCCTACTTATACTGAAGGCTGTCACAGAAGACAAAGCGATAATGGCTCCCGAATTCATAGATGTGTCTGCACCAAGACCTCTCCTTGCTAGAGACATCTTTCGTGAACCCTTCCGCTGGCTTACCACGTCTAGCTTACTACGCTGGCTTACTACGCTTACTGCATTGTAGAAGATGGGGAATTTCGAGATAAGGGGGGACATTGAGATACAGTAAAAGCTAGTTAATTTGCACCTCATTAATTCGAATTGCTGGATAATTCGCAAAGTCATCATGGTCGACTTCAAAGTCTGCGAGGACTGCGAGGCAAAGTCGCAAATTGGAGGAGGCAAAGTTATCATGGTACCGCCATATACATCAATGTATATCACACTCAAATCACCTCCGCTACGGATAATTTGAACTGCGCGCCCACAATTGCATGCTGCCGCTGTCAGCTTTCCAGGTTCAACCTGTGCACCAAGCTACTATTTGTGCCAATCAGCAGACACCACAGGAATGCATCTTCTCCTCCTCTCCTTTTCTTTCTTCGGAATCGTGCCTGCATTGCTGTCATCGTTCCACGTGCACAGTGTCGCTTATTAGCTCACGAGTGGAGTATCGAGTGCGGAGACAGTGCTCATTGCGTTGCACATGCTGGTGTGTGCGCATGAGAGCAGGTCAGCCCGTGCATAATATAAAACCCCGAGATTAGGGCAAAAGGGGACATACACAACACGGAGTCTCAAAAAGTCAGTCCAGCAACGATTACGAACTCTTTTTCCCCATTGTGGATTTGTTGCCAAAGTGTGGATGAACACACCCAACAGGAGTCCGACATCAAGGCAGAAGGGATAGTTGCTACAGCCATGCGCGACGTGTTCCAGGATGCTTGGGAACTGCCTGTTCTAGACTACCATAAGAAGTCCTAAACTGTCATGAGATGGACCCGCGGACAGCGCCACGGATGAGGAAAGGGAGGTGTTGCGAGTGCGGCCATTAAGAATGGAGTTGCACTGACCTTCATGTACTTTTTTTTTAGCTTTGAGGGAGGTCAAGACTAAGCACTACAGCACGTGCATGCAAACGAAGCTTGACTGTGCTTTGTTTTAACAGTCAAAGAAGAAACCCACTAACTGGTTTATTTCGCAAATAAAATTCTGGAATGTTCATCGTGCACTCCTGCTTTATCTAGCACATAAACTTCCGTTCTAGACAGTTGGCTGGTGCATGGTTGCCAAAACATGGTTGGTAGAAAATGTAGATGGTCCACCTATTTGTTTTGTTGTGCCTGCTTCTATCTTCCAGTTATTTGAAAGCCTCGGAAGCGGATTGCCTCTTCAATTTTGAGGTATTGACGTATTAATTAGTTCACCTTCACTCGAGCGATACCATCTTGACGGCACAAAAGACCGCATCAAAACCAGGCCTTCCCTAAAAGTACATTCGTGCGCGTTGTGCTTTCTCCAGTTCGTCAGCGTGCACTGAGTTAAAAAAAAACAAGCGCGGCTACGAAGCGTAGAAAGTTTACCAGGTGGTATTCAAAATGCGCAGATGATACATGATGTTTTTCGGACCTCATGCTGTTAGGAAAAAGAACAGCATGGAGAGAGGAAAGACAGATGAATGGAGAACATCTTCATGGAAAAGCGTGACAAATGCAGCGAAATGGTTCTTAATCTTGCAGCAAGAGCACGTGAGCAAGAGAAACAGCAGAGAAGGTTTTTCCTCGAGACTTTTCTTCCACCAAGGAGAGTGCAGGCGAGAGGGGTCACTGATTGCACCAAGGGATTGAATTCGAAGCAAGCAATCAGCAGTGCTGCCGTCCCCTGTCGGGAGTGGGCGGGATTCGGTCGAAGGACTGCCTTGAGGAATGCTTGAGCTCTGTGCGTGGCTGAACGAATTGGTAGATGACGGTTGGGTTTCAGTCATCCATAAATAACGCCACCTCCAGCGCACGCGCCACATTTTTGTACGACGTTGCTGCGGCCTGAACTCGTTGATACAACAAAGTCCGTTCCCGCAGATTTTGGTCGCAGAGAGAATTGTCGCGCAAACGAGGAACAGCCGGAAAATGCTGTTCCCCTCCTCCCCCACCCCCCATGTTGCATGTGTTATCAACTGCATATTCTGTCCGTTTGCTCTTCGTTCCTGCCGTGCTCAGTCTGCTACCTGCGTCGATGATGACCACAATAGTCAAGTGTCCGACGGTCCTGCACTCTTAAAGGGGCATTAAAATGCAAAAACTTGCTATCGAAAGAAAGTCCGTGTTTCAATTATATATAATGCCAGCAAGGTTAGTTCACACGGCGCTACTGTTTAGAAGAAAACACAACGAAAGCAGAACCGTCTTTGGTATCAGTGAATGGTATCCCCAGGAGGCAAGGATTGGCAGCGGGGCAGCAGGAAAAGCAGGCGCATACGTGTTGTAGTTGCGTGTATTTGGAACTGGTCCGGCCGAAGTGTTGTGTATATGAGTAGCATGGTGTGCACTGCTCATTTTTCAGTACCGATTCTCTGAATGGTACCCGCAACAGTTCTCGCAAATGTCCGACTGACGACATTTATCTTCGGACAGCGACGCCCGTCTGCTTTTCAATGCGCACCACATTTTTCGACGGGACTGCTCCATTGTGTGGCAGACACTTGCACGTGCAGAATGGTCTGAAAACACTGATGCATGGGCTGAAACGAGGTTTGGCACTGAACCAGTAAAGAGTCCGGTGGAATTTAGTTTGTGGCTCCGTAGCGTAGTAACGTGCACGAAATCAGCGTAGCGTGCAACCTTGTTCTTGCATTTTAGTGTCCCTTTAATACACGCTGGTTTCCGTGCAAGAGCTGTGTCTCACAATGGGCTCACCTGAAAATGGGGTTGTGCTGTGGATGATGCTATCCACACACGCATTGCATAGGCCCCCCAACTGTACTCTGTGTTACACAGTGACTGGAAGGTCAGTGATCATTAGAGAAGCACAACGCGAGTGTTTGCACCCTGATCGTCCTCAAGACTCTGTTCATAGCCAGTGAGATCGACACTCAGTGGTCAACATTTTGTTTAAAAAATTCCGCGTCAGCGCATCAAAGCAACTGTGGCCATGAGCGATGAAACAGACGTGGACAGATGGAGAGACGACAGCAGGGCAGAAAGGAGTGTGTGGGGGTTAGTGTGCATCCTGGGCCGACTTCGGGGGGAACTGTGCTGACATTCGTCTAGAAAGTCAGTCAGTGGTCGTAATGACGGGGACAGAATATATACGTTCAACCTGGTCCGTCCTCAAAAGTTTGGTCACAGTCAGTTAAAGGTTTTATTATGTTATATTACCTTTATTTTACGTGTATTTATTTGCAGGTCTGTGTTGTGGGCTTGACCTTTCAGTCTCAATGTAACTCTGAAAGAAAAAGGTAAAACATAGTAGGAGTTAAATTTATCTTATCTGACCTTTACAAGTTGTCATGATAACGAGGGAGAAATACACAGTGCGCCTGTGGGGAGGAAATCGTTCCCTAGAAAAGCAGTCACAAAGTGAGGACGTCACCTTCATTTCATTTTTCATTTCATTTCATTTATTCATCAGGTCTCACTTAGTACACAACATTATATTAACAGGCCCGCCTCAGTCTGTGGGGCTTGTGACACAGGGACCGACATCAGCCGCGCTTACCTGGAGCATGAAAACTATAATACGTGATATTGCTGTATGTTACATAAAATATATGAAACCGGCACGATTGACCTCATATGTTCCAGATGATCAGGAGCGAAACAAATTAAATGAAAGCAAATTGAAGCACCCAGCAACTGTCTTCAGACACGGGAAACAAACTTCACAAAGGCTACCTGAAATGGAGATTTCTTAAACGTGCTGTCAAGTCTTGCTTACGTTGGGTGACGAAAATTTCATTGGGCAGCTCGTTAAAAATCAATCCTAAAATCATACTAGCGAATGGCATAATAACGGCTGTGGACTGTATAAAACTGTCCGCGCTGTTAATGCCCGAATTCTGCAATTTCAGTAGCAAGAGAAAGGAGTGGTAAGCTCCATATTAAGGTCGAGCAATTTCGATCAAGCATCTTCTGGTTGCACTTCCTCGAATGCACAGTTGGAGATCAGCACAACCACAGTTGGATCACAACTCAAAAATGCTGTACCGATCACTACCAACGATCGACACACTGAGCAACCTTCAGACCAGAATGAAAGTCAAGAGTCAGGCAAATCATCAACATTAGACCACAAGAAAAACATGCTGTATAAGTGCAGCATTTGTTTCGCCACATGCGTGGACACTCGCCACATGGCATTTCATCACAAAACTCGTAAAACAAACAGATTTACTTGTGACGCGTGTTCCGTGAAATTCCGTCGTGCATCAACTCTGCGGGTGCATGCAAAGTGTTGAGCCGGAGAATGGTTGCACGATTCCACGTTATGTGTACTTGCATTCACATCTAGCACGCACAAGTGCAATCTCTGCCCTGCAGAATCCAGCCACAATATGCGCCTGCGGTATTACAGGCGCATGGGCAAGAAGTTGTTCAAGTGTGATCTCTGTCCTGCACAGTTCAACCAAAGCGTGGGCTTGTCACATCACAAGCGAAAACACACAGGCATGGGGCCATACAGACGTGATATCTGCCCTGCGGAGTTCAGCAAGAGCAGGAAACTGCGAGACCACAAGAGAACACATGCGAGTGAGAGGCCATACAAGTGCGATCTCAATCCTCAAGCACAATGCTCAAGTATCACAAGCGAAAACATACAGGGGAGAAACCCTTTAAGTGCGATCTCTGTCCCACAGAATTCAGTCATAGGACAGCTCTGACGTGTCACAAGCGAAAACACACGGGTGAGAAGCCCTACAAGTGCGATATCTGTATTGCAGAGTTCAGCTTCAGTGCGAGCCTGTTGTATCACAAGTGAAAACACATCGGCGAGAAGTCCTATAAGTGTGATCTCTGTACAGCGGAGTTCACCCAGAGTTTTAGCCTGTCGCGCCTCAAGTGAAAACACACTGGTGAGAAGCCCTTCAAGTGCGACTTCGTTCCTGCAGAGTTCAGCTGTAGCGCGAATTTCGCGTGCCACAGGCGGACACACACAGGCGAGAAGCCATACAAGTGCAATCTCTGCCCTGCACTGTTCAACCGCACGACGGCACTGTCACATCACAAGCACGCACACATGGGAGAAAAGCCGCACAAGTGCGACCTCTGTCCTGCAGAGTTCAGCACAAGGGCAGGCCTGCGGCGTGACAAGCGGACACACATGGACGAGAAGCCATACAAGTGCGACCTCTGTCTTGCTGAGTTCACCCAGGGTGAGAGGCTGTTGTATCACAAGCGAAAACACACTGGCGAGAATCCCGGTAAGTGCGACCCCTGTGTCGCAGAGCTGAGCCAGAGCGCAAGCCTGTCATGTGACAAGCAAGAACGTGTGGGCGAGAAGCCCCGCAAGTGCGATCTCTGCACCGCAGAGTTCACCCTGAAGGGCAGCCTGACTCGCTACAAGCGAAAACACACAGGTGAGAAGCCCTACAAGTGCGGTGTCTGTAGTTCAGAGTTCAGGTGTAGTGGGAAGATGTCACGCCACAGGCGCACACACACGGGCGAGGGGCGACACAAGTGCAATCTGTCCTGCACAGTTAGTCGATAGCAGGACGCTGTGGCGTCACAAGCAAAAACACGCAGGCGATAAGCCCTAACCTCTGTTCTGCAGAGTTCACGCACAGCATGAAATTGCAGTGTCACGAGCGGACACACACGGACGAGAAGCCACACAAGTTCAATCTCAGTTCCTGCGAGCTTGACCCAGAGCTCAAACCTCCAGGGCTACCACAAGGGGGACCTACGTGGATGTTCAGTGGTGCAACCTCTGTCCTGCAGAGTTCAGCCATAGCATACATGTACGCGCAGCAGTGATTCAGTGATTCCTTTGATGAAAAATTTGGGAGTGACACTGCTGTTGTCCCGGGCAGCCTGCATCTCCGCAATTCTCTCCATTTCCCGCAACTCACTCTAGATAGTCATGCAAGTGAAGTCAATAAACCTATTGTTTTTCCTCAACACCCACTCAACCATCGTGACCCATTCCACATACATCAAGTGCCAGTGTGCAAATTTTTGTTTGTCCCTGGCGGAGGAAATGTCTCTGATGGAGAGGTGGACACGTTGATCAACGTGTTTTTATTAACATCTAAAACACAAGGTGCTCCTTTTATGCTGAGAAATATTAGATGCTGCACTGCCTTCATGTTGACTGCCTTCCTTGAGCGTGTACATTGCTATAGGAGCGTTACTGATGTATAGCGGTAGGTAAATGCCCCTTGTGTGGCATGAGATATTGAATAAATTTTTAAAGGATCCCGAGGGAGCCCTGCCTTGGGCACTCTCGTGCGTATTGTTTGTTTGTTAAGGGTGGATGGCCTCGTCAGAATTTCTGTCGGCAAACGTTATTTTGCATGAGGCATAGCAGCAAGGTAACTACCACCACCACCTAGCATCAAACCTGCAAATAGGGGAAGTGAAACCCCATTTCAAACCATGCTCACAGGCAGCCTAACTGTTGCCGGCATACAGCAGCGATTGACCACCCACTCAAAAATCACACATTTGGGCTAAGTCTTGGTGCTCAGCTGACGGAGTGTAAAAACTGGGTCCTCCACAATGCAAGAAAGACAAATTTTTGACGATGCTGCCGTTCGTTGCTGGGAGAGGGTGGGATGAATGGTAGATGACTGTTTGGTTTCGCTCTCTCGTAAATAATGTGGCCTCTGATATCGCTCTATATTTTTGTGCAATATTGTGCCTTAGTTCTGTGAGCAAACTCTATGCTTACGTCAGTCAACTACAAAAACTGTCCGCGCTCTCAAAGTCCACATTCTGAAATTTCAGGAGCGAAAGAAAGCAGTGGTGGGCTTCACATTAAGGACGAGCTCAGAAGCAGTTGCGATCACGCATCTTCAGGTTGGACCTCTTCCAGTGCACAGTTTGAGACCAGCACAACAACAGTTGAACCGCTGTTCGAAAACGTTGCACTAGTCACTCTTGACGGTCGACCCACAGAGCAATCTTCAGACCAGAGCGAGACCCAAGTGGCGGGCAAGTCATCGACGTTCGGACATGAGAAAGACAGGCTTTATAAGTGCAGTGTTGGTTTGGCTACATGCATTGACACTGGGCTCTTGGAAGATGATCTCAAACCTCACAAAACAAAGACATTTACCTCTGACATGTGCTCCGTGGCAATCAGTCATGCATCAACTCTGCAAGTCCATGCAAAACATTCCATGGGAGTAAGCTTGCACAAATCCAAGATATGTGCATTTGCATGCGCATCGAGCGCATCCAAGTGCAATCTCACCCCTGCAGAGTCCAGCCACACTATGTGCCTGCGGCATCACAAGCAGACACACATGGGCAAGAAGCGCTACAGGTGTGATCTGTGTCCTGCAGAGTTCGGCCATTACACGAGCCTGTGCCGTCACAAAAGAAAGCACACAAGCGTGAAACGTTACAAATGCAATCTGTGCCCTGCAGAGTTCAGCAACAGTGAGAAGCTGCATGATCACAAGAGAACACACACGAGTCAGAGGCCATACAAGTGCAACCTCTGTCCTGCACAGTTTGGGCATAGCACAATCCTGAAATGTCACAAGCAAAGACATACAGGCGAGAAGCCCTATAAGTGTGACCTCTGTTCTGCAGAATTCAGCCTTAGCTCTAGCCTCTATGACCACAGGGGGACGCACAGAGATGTGAAGCCCAATAAGTGCGATCTTTGTCCCGCAGAGTTTAAGAAGAGGGACACCCTGCAGTGTCACAGGAGATCACACACGGGAGAGAAGCCATATAAGTGTGACGTCTGCATTGCAGCGTTCAGCCGTAGCTCAAGCCTGTTGCGCCACAAGTGGACGCACATGGGCAACAAGCCCCATAAGTGCGACCTGTGTCCTGCAGAGTTCGGCAACAAGACGGGCCTACAGTGCCACAGGCGAACACACACGGGAGAGAAGCCATACAAGTGCAATGTCTGCCCTGCGGAGTTCAACCACATTACGAGTCTGTCATATCACAAGCGAAAACACACAGGCGAGAAGCCCTATAAGTGTGACATCTGTACAGCAGAGTTTAGCCGTAGCTCGATCCTATTGAGTCACAAGCGGACACACACGGGAGAGAAGCCCCATAGGTGCGATCTCTGTACTGCAGAGTTCAGCAGTAGCGGAAACCTATCACGCCACAGGCGGATACACATGGGCGAGAAGCCCTACAAGTGTGATCTCTGTCCTGCAGAGTTCATCGAGAGCACGAAGCTGCGGTATCACAAGCGAAAACACACTGGCGAGGAGCCCTATAAGTGCGACCTCTGTCCTGCAGAGTTCACCGGCAGCACGAAATTGCGGTGTCACAAGCAGACACATATTAGCGAGGTGCACTGCTAGTGCGATCGCTGTCCGACAGAATTTAGCCACAGTCCAGACCTGGGGCAATACAAGTGGACACACATGGTCGAGAAGCCATACAAGAGCATTCTGTCTTGCGAACTTGAACCAGAGCACAGACGCCCAGTGATACCATAGGTGGACTTATATGGGTGTGAAGAGGTGGAGCCTCTGTCCTGCAGAGTTCAACCACAGCACACACATACACACACAAGCCAGAGGACCAGCAGAGCATGGACGTGTGGCTTCATAAATAGGCATGACACACTTGGGATAGAAGCTGTACAACTGCAGTCAACACGACCACATGAAAGAGAGAAAGCATCCAAGTGTCTGTTCTGTTGCATGTCCTTAAACCTTTCGACCTAAAGGAGCACATGGCATGGCGCAGGGGGGAAAGGCTGTAGAGATTCTATCTGTATGCCCAGCGTATCTTATTTTCTTTTGTTTGCTTCTCCTGATTCTTCTCTTTGGATGTTTCACTTGAGACTCGAGCACATGAACAGACGGAGGTTGATGGGAGTTGAATTGGTGCTGGATTGGGTGGTGATGGATGTGAAATCTCAAACACCGTACCCAGTGCCAAGGAACAAACAAACAAACATGGAAAGGACATCACACAGGTGTGAAATGCCAACCCAGCTTTATATCCTTTATTTCCACGAGCAAAATTCCTGTTCCCTTTTCATTATCCCTGTGACAGACACACATTTTTTACTTATTTTATGGCCTCACTTTGCTAAACCATTGAAATAAAAGAGTAATTTTGCAAAATGTAACAACTTTTAACTAAAATCCTGAGAATTACCTTTTCGGTCGCGATCATCTGTTCTGGAATGCATTACAATTTGTTAATGACATCACTATATAGTGATCATTGAGAGACGCTCGTGTAGGGGTACGAGAGATCAAAACTTGCGAAAGACGATGGCCCTGGGTGGCTATGCTTCACTACCTGACGGCATATCAGCACACTTCCCCTGTTGTTGACCTCGGAAAGTGCATGATGTTTTTGTTGCCGATGGGGGTATAATTCATCATAGATGGGATTCAGCTACTTCAACATCTGGATCACTTGAGAGGGAAGGAGGAGAACTGTTTGTGCTGTGTGTGAAGCACTTTCGCATGCACACAATATTTAGTTGCAAGTTGTTGGATCGTATAGACAGGGTGTCTTTTTTCTTTTTTTTTCAATACAGTTTTCATTAAAAAAAACTAAAGGCTATAGACATCCTGTTTTCACTTCTGTCGTCTCTGGGCCGGTGGACGTTCTTAGCCATATGTTGCTCAGCCGTTGAATGACCAATTACCTAAAAATCGTTAACTTTTTAATTATGAAAGCTACGAAGTTGTCCCAATTTTCCAAAATTCGTAAAGGAACACCGTTTTTTTTTCTTTAATTTGTTCATTGCGCACCTTCTGAGACGCGTCTTTCCTTCACCCCCAGTGTGAGAAGGTGAAGGAGCACAGTGCCACCTCATGGGCGTCAAAGATGAGCTTTCTTGGCGGAAACAAACCAAAAACAAATATATCGGGTGACGCTATCGGAACTCCCTTATCTTGGGTTGCATTTTCTGTTTCCCTTTAATCTTTTTTTGAGGATGCAAGTGGCGATAGTGTGCCCTTTCACCCTCTCACATTGGGGGTGAAGGAAAGACGCGTATCCGAATATCCGCCAATGAACAAAGTAAAGAAAAAATGGTCTTCCTTCACGAATTTTTTTCGGAGAATCTATCGAACGGATTTCCGTTCGGGAAACGGCGGTGATATCAGGTGACCGAATGGAAGAGATGTTATCGTTGGGGCAGCTTCGTAGCCTTTGTAATTAAAAAGTTGACTAACGATTTTTAGGTAATTAGTATTTCGACGGTTGAACAACAGATGGCCAAGATCTTCTGCCTACCCAAAGATGATGGTAGTGAAATCTGGATGTCTATAGCCCTTAGTTTTTTTAATGAAAAATCTGAATCGAAAAAAAAAAACCTATAATAGCAGGTATGTCAGGGTGAGGTTGCGCTGCCACACGGCGGCGTCTGTACAGCCACCTGTGAGCATGCTGTTAGTTTGGTGTCCCGCATTAAATTGCTTCAATATGTCTACACCATCATGTTACCTGTCTTGTACTGTATATCCCAGTGCTGCAAGCATGCACCATCTGTGCGGACCGTGAAAAGAGTGAAACCGGGAATTTTTTTTTTGCTCACTTCCGCTCTTTGTATTTTTGATTATATGCAGTGGTACTGGCATACTGTGTACAGGAGCAGTGTTTCTCGGTTCCAAGAATCGCATGTTCTACTCCACAAATTATGTCGACAAGAGCGAAATGGTGCTGACAAGATGGGGTGCCTGACGAAGTAAGATCTCAGACAAGGTGTACATACACATTCTCGTTTTCATGCAGCATCTGGTTTCTGGTTTGGTGCTTCAGAAGCAGATTTTTTCAACTCTTATTCTTTGTCGGTGACGGAGCCCGCAACTATGTTTGGGCGAGGCTGGGGTGTCACGACGTAAATGACCAATAGAATATAGAAGTGATTGACCAATGCGAATATGCAGAAAAATGTGCACAACGGACACTGGCTTGGCGTTCGTTAGGTTTTCCAGAACTGGAGATGTTCCGATCTGAGCTGTTCGGAGAATTCCCATGAGCGTACCACGAAGAAATAGTGCTAGGTTTCGAGGCAGATGAAACTCCCCAAGGCAACGTATACGTGTACTATATCCATCTCCAAAATAGATGTTCCACAGCTGTGTCAGTGTGGCACCAGCCTGCGAGCGGTCCGTTGATTCCAAGAAATTTGGGAAAGGATTCCTTGAAGGATCACTTTGGGAGTGTCGCTGCAGTTGCCCCGGGCAACCCGCATCTAGCCAGCGCCTTTTTCGCAACTCGCTGTTGATAGAGTCATGCAAGTAGAGTTTATAATCCTGTAGCCTCGTCAACACCCTCTTATTCTTCATGACCCATTCCACATACACCTAGCTATACCTTAATGCCAACGTTACTTGTGTTTTAATTTTTGCTTTTGTCTCTGGCGGAGAAAATCCAACATTAACATCTAAACACGATCTACATCTAAGTCATCAGCATCTAAAACACGAGGAGTACTTGTTGTACCGAGAGTTAGTACATACTGCACTGCCTTCATGCTGACCACCTCCCTCCAACATGTACTTTGCAGAGTGCGAGCCATGCCATTAATATAGTAACTGGGATTGAACTGGGAACATGCCATTAATATAGGAACCTAACCTAAATGTAACTGATATATGGTAGTACGTCCCCTGGGTGGCATGGGTGTGGTATAAATCTTTAAGGAACACTGAGCAGCCCTGCCTCGGGCACTGTCGTGGTTGTTGCTTGGTAAGGGTGGGTGGCCTCGTTAGAATTTCGGTTGGCAAACGTTGTTCCGCGCGAAGCAAAAATAGAAGGGTTACCACCACATAGCGTGAAACCTGCAAATAGCGGAAGCGAAACGCCGTTTCATACCAACCCTGCTGGCTCTCGTAGACGGCTGAACATCCGCCAGCGTGCGGTAGAGACTGCCCACTCAGTGTCGAGTGATAGACCCGAGTCGTTGGGGCTCCGCTGACGGAGTGTAAAAACTGGGCCCTGCACAATGCAAGAAAAACAAATTTTTGACGATACTGCCGTTCTTTGCTGGGAGAGGGTGGGATGAATGGTAGATGACTGTTTGGTTTCGCTCTCTCGTAAATAATGTGGCCTCTAATATAACCCTACATTTTTTGGAGTGTATTGTGCCTTAGTTCCGTGAGCAAACATTATGCTTACGTCAGTCAACTACAAAAACTGTCTGTGCTCTCAATGTCCACATTCTGCAATTTCAGGAGCAAAAGAAAGCAGCGGTTGGCTTCACGTCAAGGACGAGCTCAGAGGCACCTGCGATCACGCATCTTCAGGTCTCTCCTCTTCAAGTGCACAGTTCGAGATCGACCGGCCTCGGTGGCTCAGTCGGTAGCGTGTTCGCCTTCTGATCCCGAGATCGCGGGTTCGAACCCGGCCGAGGACGCCAGCAACTTGGTGGCAGGGTACAAGTTGCTTAGACACGCCGTCTTCCGCGAGGGACGTTAAATCGGGGTGCCGTGTAATGAGCTTTCATTGCACGTTAAAGAACCCTCAGGTGGGCAAAAGCAATCCACAGACCGACCGCTGTGGCGTCGCTCATGATCTCAGTTGTCTCGCGACGTAAACACCCAATTATAAAAAAAAATAAAAAAAAGTTCGAGATCGGCACAACAACAGTTGAACCACAGTGCACAAACTATGCACTAGTCATCACTGACAGTCGACCCACAGAGCAATCTTCAGACCAGAGCGAGACTCAAGTGGCAAGCAAGTCATCGACGTTCGGACATGAGGAAGACAGGCTTTATAAGTCCAACATTTGTTTAGCCGCATGCATCGACACTGGCCACTTGGAGGTACATGCCAAAACTCACAAAACAAAGACACTTACCTGCGACAAGTGTTCAGTGACATTCCGTCATGCATCAACTCTGCGAGTGCACGCAAGACATTGCACGGGACAAGGCTCGCAGAAGTCGAACGTAAGTGCACCTGCATGCGCATTGAGCGCACACGAGTGCAATCTCAGCCCTGCAGAGTCCAGCCACAGTATGTGCCTGCAGCGTCGCAAGCGCACGCTCGTGGGCAAGAAGAGCTTCAGGTGTGATCTCTGTGGTTTTGAGTTCAACAAGAGGTACAAGCTGCGCAATCACAAGAAAGCACACATGAGTGAGGGGCTATACCAGTGCACCTTCTGTCCTGCACAGTTCAGGCAAAGCGCGATGCTGAAGTATCACAAGCAGAAACATACAGGCGAGAAGGCCTATAAGTGTGACCTCTGTCCTGCAGGGTTCAGTCATAGCTCTAGCCTGTATGTCCACAAGCGGACACACATGGGCGATAAGCCCCATAAGTGCGATATCTGTCCTGCAGAGTTCAACAGGAGGCACGACTTGCAGCGTCACAGGAGAACACACATGGGAGAGAAGCCATACAAGTGTGACGTCTGCCCTGCGGAGTTCAGCCGCAGCGAGATGCTGTTGCGCCACAAGAGGACGCACATGGGAGGCAAGCCCCATAAGTGTGATCTCTGTCCTGCAGAGTTCAGCGAGAGGGCGGGCCTGCGGTCTCACAGGCGAACACACACGGGAAAGAAGCCATACAAGTGCAATGTCTGCCCATTGGAGTTCAGCCACATGAAGAGGCTGTCATATCACATGCGAAAACACACAGGCGAGAAGCCCTGTAACCCTGTATCCACACGAGTCAGTTTTCTGCCGGCTGCAAGTCGGGAAGGAGTGAGAGGATATCCGAGATAAACGAGGTCACTAGGCGTCTGAAGACGCCCGCTCATTCTCTAGCATTCACACGAGTCCTTTTCCCGGCGGCTGTCAGTTTTCCGATCCCTTCTGTATTCGCGATTGCATATCGTCTGTGTCTAGCGTAGGATGGACCGGATGGGACAGGATAGGGGACAAAGAATAGATTCCGAAGAAGCGCTACGGAATGTAAAACAGCATTAACCCAAATCTCCATGTGGACGACCCAAACGCCTGTTGGAGTATTTTGAGAATAGGCGCATCAATATAGGCGTGACAGCGTGCCGACAAGTGATGGATTGGCGATGAAGCTGTGGTGTCGAACTACAGGTAGTCAATAATTAATTAAATTAAATCAGATCAACTTTTCTTTTCCTTTCGGTAGGACGAGTAGCTTCCAATTATTATGTTTTTATACATGTATTGGAGACGTGCATGCGAACGATTATGTGTAGTCAACGCCTGTCCAGCGAAAGAAATATACGGGTTTATAAAATTCATGCTTGTATTCCGTGCCTGTTTCGTCTCACGTAGAGAAAAAGCTTACTATGCAACACTACATTGTAGGTATCTATCTATATATTGCATAATTGTTCCGAAGCTGCTGCGCCAGTGTGTCATTGCACCACTTTTGCGGTAAAGCCAAGCATCGTTGGCGTTTCAATTCAGAATTTGCCATAGTACAGTGAATGCCGTTGTATGGGACACACGCAGAACAATCCTGATGAAATAAAAAGCAAGCACGATAAGTATCCGTTGCGTCACCTTCTCCTTCTGCCGGCAGCAGACACAGTCGGTCGTCAGAATCTGTGCCGGGAGGACAAGATATCTGGCTGACTCCGATTGCCGCTCCGGAGATCAGAAAATGGTGACGTGGCGAAGAGCGCCGGTCACGTGGCACCAGAGAGCGGTGACGTTCCCTGATGCCCGAGCGTCAGCCGGCAGAAAACTGACTCGTGTGAGTAGAGAGTAAGTGTGATCTCTGTCCTGCAGAGTTCAGCTAGGGCACGAGACTATATCACAAGCGAAAACACATGGGCAAGAAGCCCAATAAGTGTGATCTCTGTACTGCAGAGTTCACCCAGGGGTCTCACCTGTCGTTCCACAAGCGAAGACACACAGGTGAGAAGCCCTATAAGTGCGATCTCTGTCCTGCAGAGTTCATCGAGAGCACGAAATTGCGGTCTCACAAGCAGACACAGAGTGAGGTGCCCTGCTAGTGCTACCTCTGTGACAGAATTTAGCCACAGTCCAGACCTGGGGCAGTACAAGTGGACACACACAGACGAGTGTCTCTGTGCTATAAACTTGAGGTAGAGCACAAACCTCCAGGGTTGCTGTAAGTGGACCTTCATGGGCATGAGGAAATGCGACCTCTCTCCTACAGAGTTCAGCCACAGCACAAACACACCAGCCGGAGGACCAGCAGATCACGGACCTGTGGCCTAGTAAGTGAGCACGACACACTTGGGACAGGAGCTGTACAAGTGCTGCAGGTTCTTTTCTGTTGGGTGTCTTCAACTTCAACGCAGATAGAGAAAGGACAGCAAGAAGGAGTGAGGGGCAGAGGGTTATTATACGTCCTGGACAGAGTTCAGGGCCCAGTAGAGCACAGATGTCCTTTAGACGTACAAGGGATGATTTGATTAGGACATTTAGTGTGTCCATAAGATGTCCGGATATGTCCACTATATGCTGAAAAGACGTACGAATCAAATGCTTGTCAAGATCACATTGCGGAGGTGGATGTTTTCCCCTCTACTGGGTGTATGTCTGAAACACATGTAGAGATGTCCGTCGGACGTTCTGTATACGTCTGCCTCAATACAGTGTAGATGCCATGCATTATGACACCACGCAGGCTCCAAACTGCCAACTAGGGTTTATTTCGATGAATAAATTGTTATTCCCCTTTCTTTCATTATTATTGTGACAAACACTGATCTATTTTTACTTATTCTTGCCCTACGTCTGCAAAACTGATGAAATAAATAAATCAACCCGACGAACTTAAAAATATATGTGTATATTCTGCAAGATGTAACAACTTACATAACCAACATGAGAGGACAGATGTTCTAAGGCTGGAAGAACATAGAAAGGACAAATACGAACAAAGCCTCAAATTGTGAAGATGTGGGTTCGAGTCCTACAGCTGGCTCACTTACTTTGTCAGTGACGTTCATCTTCCAACTTATAACGAAACTCCCGAAAATTACCTTTTGTGTCACGAGCGTCTGTCGTAGAATGCATTACAATTTGTTCAATACTGCTCCGGACTCTGGAAAACACAGTTAATCCTATTTAGTCCATGAAAAAAATCGGTGCCTCAAGGATTCTATAGGCACAATTTCAATCCTGTGCATTTCCGTCAGCTTTTCAAGATCTGCTGAGCCTCCACAAGTTTCGATGACACGAGGAGCGGGTGCAGTAATCATAAGCCCACAAATTGCAATGATGTCATGTTCTGGAGAGGGCACTCGTCTCCTAGCAACAACGCCGGCGTCTGGGGGAGGTTCACATGGTGAAGTCACGTGACGCTGATTGAAAGATGGAAGAGATGTCTTCTCCCTCCTTTGTGTTTTCACGATGGTCGGAGCGGTCGGAGGATATGTCACGTGGGCCTCCTGTGAGTGAAGAAACTGTGCCCCCCCGCGGAGTACGCGAAGTGCAACAACGTTGCCAGATGAGAGCAAGGCGCTCCGTTAGAGCCTAACATGACGTCAGAGTCCTTAATTATAACCATTTTCTCTAGCTTTCGGCTCACGTAGAGCCAAAACATTTTGCAGGAATGTAAAGTGTGACAAGAAGATTTCAGCAACATAACTGATAGGATTTTGAAGGCACGAGATTAGGTTCGTATAGTTGGTAGTGGCACTTTAATGACATCCCAGGAGTGGACACTGGAAGACACTCGATGGGCTCCCGATCCAAGATGACGACCCTACGCGGCACGCTGCAGCAGCTCGATGTAGAGTCACTAAACAGGGAGCAGAGTAGCGACACTCAGCCACGCCGACCAGCGAGTCCGCCATTTTGTATCAGGCGCGGCTGCGTCGCCTAGCAATGAGACGCTGATCTCCCCCTTCTCAGGTGAAGAATGCGCAGTCAATCTAACTCGCAACCCAAGAAATCGGTTTTGCGTGGTGGTGACCCAACATGAACGGCGCGTTCTTGGAAGGAGAAACCACGTGACACGATCGGCCCAATCACGGACACCGAACGGCGGCTCCGGCGAGGAAAAGGAATCCGATACTCTGTACCTCTATTTATAGTGACTCTAGCTCGATGCTGCATGATACTTTTGTTGCCGACGGGGTACGTCAGTGGGGTACAGTCAGTTCAGCATCTGGATCACTGGAAAGGGAAATATGAAAACCGTTTTTGCTGCATGCGCGCTATCAAAGCTCTTTCATGTAGTCACCCAATGTCTCTAAAACCTCTCGTAAACCAAGCTCTGGATCAGGGTTCTTACGAGAGCATGGTTACGCTCACATCGGAGGTCAAGGCGAACCTGGAGTGGGGAGCAAAAGTTCTTCTGACGCTCCAGGCCCGGCCGGATGGGGTTTGTACGAGAGTACAGTAGTACAAGATATTCAGATGGACAGGCCGCTCCAAGGTTTGGGAGGCCCTAGTCTCGGGTCTATGTAATCGAACACCATCTCAGGGCCCCTGAAGCTGTGCGTTATTCCATAACTCACAGTTAATGCGCAACCTGACCAAGGATCGCCACGAGCTTCCGTGCCAAGGCTAATCGTAAACTTTATTGGGAACCTTGGCCTACCAAACATCTTTCACATCGGTAGCTGCGGTTCCTCTCCGACTGGATAACAGAGAAAGAGAGAGAGCAGTCGCAGATACCATTCGAATGAGAGATGCAGTCAGTCCATTCGCCTGAATAAGGTAGAACTTCAGTGGTGGTCATGGTGTCCCGCAATGCGATCCCAGGCAATTGGTAGTGGAAGACCCCGGTAAACCATAGACATCCAGGAGATGTCCGCCTGATATCCCAAATTGGATGTTTGGATATCTATCCCATGGATCATTGCAGAGAGCCCGTAGACGTCGCATGTATGTCCTGGCGACTATGGTTTGTCCCACTTTTTCCACATTCCACGAACGTCCCAGAGACGCAACTTCGGGATATTTGGATATTCACAGGATGTTCTCAAACCTGCACATATTATTGCTATAAATCTGTAAATGTGTTCTTTCAGAAATGTGATATGCTATGCAGTGGGGTGCCATAGATTCTCATAAGATATGTAACAATGTTTTATATCTCTATCGAATCTTTTAACGCTTCAAAAGAAATTCCTGCGCACTTTAGAGAATATACATTATACTCAACTAGGGACCTATTTGAAAAGCACGAAATAATTAAAATCCACAACTTGTACAACTACAGACTGTCGCTATGTTATACGAGAGCCGTAAAAAACAACCTCACATATTTTCTAACTATGATCGATCTACATTCTAAAAGCCACACGCACAATTATCGTCACCCAATATGTTATGTGGTACCACAATTTAGAACATCATATGGCCACCAAACATTACAATATAATGCAGTCAAGCTGTTCAATAGCATCTACGCGCTATGTTTATTACCGAAAGCGGAATTGTTTGACTACTAATGAACTGGTTTGGAGACTATACTAGGGTATATTTTAACTCGTCCGACAAGGCGCTAAGGGCACTTGAAGACTTTTTGCATGCAACCGGGCTTATGGACATCCTATGACACGGTGAATGTGTGATGTGTCCTGTGTGTGCCCCCGGTGATTCCGCCACTTTACTCTAACTTGGGCGCAGCTCTTGAACTTTTGACCTACATGTTGAACTCAATTATCATCTCTGTTCGTCTCTGGACATCTCATCATCAGATTGAACTTTCTGTATTAAGTGTACTGGGGTAGCCAGTTTGACTTCGTCGAAACTTACATCCCCATTTTTTTTTCTTTACTCACATCACATCACACTAGGGTATATTGGTACATGGTAAATGGGGGTATTGGTAGGGTAGGGTATATTGCTCGTATAATTGCGGAATGTCTTTTTTTGTGCCTTTCGGTCTGTTCTTTTTGAGTTGTACCCTATATGATTTGTACATAGGTTTGTAAATGTGTTTTTTATTGGTGTATTTATAATGCTGCCGGGGGTTAGGGCCCTTGTGTAGTCCTTTAATTTTTTTTTTGTCCCAACTCCCATCCACGAGAGTTGTGAATAAAGGTTCTTATTATTATATTAAGCAGTGATGGCCGCTAACTACTTCTACAGTAGTTTAACTGTAACTACTAACTACTTCGCAATGGAGTAGTTTAACTAGTAGTTCAACTACTTTTCAGTGGAGGTAGTTCAAACTACTTCTTTAACTACATCTATAACTACTTAACGTTGCCCATCAACAGCAATCCCATTCTCTAATGTTCTAAATATGACATCTAGTGGACACCTAGATACGAATCACAAGCAGTGATAAAAGTGAAGATTTAGTTACACATGCACGGTACAATTGCTCTGAACCTCCGTTCTGATCAAACATGTATAGCTCAAGGTAAAAGTCGGAGGAGTCAAGCTTGCGGCAAAATCGGAAGTAGTTGTTGCCTGTAGTAACTTAACTACTGTAGTTAACTACTCGAAATAGTAGTTTAACTCGTAGTTGCCACTACATTTCAACAAATAGTTAATAACTACTTTTTAACTACAATCAAGTAGTTTAACTAGTAGTTTAACTACTGGCCATCACTGATATTAAGCATATATTATGGCGAGTTTTTTTTGCACCATGCGTATTGTAGTACGGTAAATGGCAGCCATAATCCAAGGCGAATGCAGACTACAGTTCGCGTTTCACCGTATGAGAGCACGAGTGGTGGAAGTCTCGATGAACATAGTAGGAGCAGGCAAGTTAAGCTCAAGGCAATGTTAACATCAGTGGAAGTCTTGTACAAAAGGGATTTTATGTCACTTTGACGAGAAACGTGGACAGTAAATTGTGTTTGAATTTGCGCGGCATTTCGTAAAGCGCACGGGCATATAGCCTCCAATATACTTTCATATATAGAAGGCTATGGCACGGGTCACTACCGTCTGCCTCCATGGACATTCGTTTGCGCTGTCCGGACCTTGGGAAAACTGATATAGCCTGAAGGCACACGAGGGCACGTACAAATAATACGGTGACAGAAATCCGGGAGACTGAAGAAAATGATGTAGGACCAAGTGAACAGAACACAAAAGTGTGTCAATCCCCATTTACAGCATAGCATAAGTTTGCAATGGCGTGATGAGTGAAAACGACTGTTCATTTGTATTCATTTCACTGAAAATAGAATATATGAATAGCCGTCAACAGCCGCCTCCAAACACAGTGTCATGAACACTGCATTGCGAACGGGCCCATTCTCAGGTTTCTCGAGCGACGGTCTAAGTCCAACCCACGACCTACTAGATTATAACGACAATGTCATAATCAGCAACCCCTATGAGAAGCCCGGTTCAGGTTCGCCTAATCTCTTTCGACACAGGGCAGACACCTTGAGGTGCCACAGGCGAAAAAGAAACGAAAAGAAGAAAATAAAATTAAAGAAGAAAAAAAGAACTTGGCTGCCGCTAGGTGGTTTCCCGTGCGCTGCTTCCTAGTCACTTTCGCTGGGGTTTGGATTTGCTTTTCTTTTCTTGTGGGAAAACAGCTGGTCAAGGAAGACACTGTCTTACATATACCTTCAAAATATTGGCACTCGGTGGGGGAGGAGAATGAGAATGCTTACAGCCAGATATCTTACACGCACCAAAGAGGAGGAAAAGAAGAGTACGAGAACCAGGGTCATGGAAGCTGAGACAAGAAAATGACAGGAACGTATCAAGGGGAAACCAGCACTACAGATGTACAGTGAAGGAAAGACCCAGATGGAGAAACTGTTTGTAATAATTCGTACGGGAGCACTTTATTGTTTGAGGCAAGAACGGGTCTGTTACGGACCAAAACTCATTACGGCGAAATTCCAACGGGATATCGACACAAGATGTAGCTGGTGAACAGAGGGGGAGGATGAAACAGCGGAACATGTCATCTTGAGATGTAGGGGACTCAACCCGTCACCAAAAGAGGGCGTTGAGCTGTGGGACACGCGAGACCTTCGGTTTTGAAAACAACGGGGAGGGGTGGACCAAGACGCGGTGGCGGCGACCGAATCTCGATTGAATGACTGGTGGCATAGGAAGAGAAATAACTAATAGGATTTTATTAAATACTAAATACAAAAAATGCCAAATACTTTATGACTCAACCAATTTGTAACTTTATTTTTATATTAACGGGCTAGGTGGCGTATGCTACCGCCCGATGCAAAGGGAAGGCCATTATCCATCCAGCCATCCGTATCACGATTGGACGATGGAAATTTGAATTCTGAACGCGCAGTAGCGTATGTACGACTCCCGTAGCAGACGACAGCAATAAGTCCTACGAAAACGTGTAGAATGATGCACCTCAGCATGAAACTTGTACAGCGCTTGTACAGAAATACTAAGGCAAGCTGAAGTACAAAGCATTGTAGAAGGTGAAAAGGTGAAGAAGCAATAACTGGGACGATGAGTAGCACCACCGCTACCTTCCAAAAATGCGGCGCTAGGAAGAGGTGCCTACGACAGGGTCGTTATAATCTAGTAGGTCATGGTCCAACTGCGGGAGTAATGCAAAGTGACGTCACACTCACGAACCAATGCAGCATCCAGCCATTCCTGGCTTCAAGTGGCGGCCCATGTGACGTAACAACCAAGAGTCAGCCAGTCATCAGGACTGTGTTTTCAACGGCGGCAGCCAATCACGAACGTGCTTTCAGCGGTCGTAACCATGGAAACGAACCACCGTCGTCTCTGAGTTGTGATTGAAGGTCCTCGTGTACTAGATGGGGAAAACTTCTAGCAAAGCGAAGAGCTGTCTAACATCTGTCTTTCTCAAAGACTGATTTTCTGGAAAGCATGTTTTTTTACTACAGTCTCAGGGCCCGCTTGCATGAAAGTTCTGCTAGGATCCTACCCTTGAGGCATTTCCTTCGGCACAGCGCTTTCGGCACAGTGCTTTTCGCTGATAGGAAAGTTTACGTCAGTAGCAAGACACACAAGAATTTCCTTTAGCACAAGCAAGTGCTAAAGGAAATTCCTCACGATTAGGATCCTAGCGGAAGTTTCGTGCAAGCGGGCCCAGGTCAATAGGTTCCAAGTGAGTTCTTGAATTCGCAGAATGGAGAATTGCAGACTAATTCTCACTTTATACGTCCACATAGCAGGGAGAGAAGGCAATAAGTAAGACTTGTGTATCTACGTCAAGTTGGTTTAGCTGGCATCACTAGCATACATATCTGCCCCAAATAGAATGTACAACAAATACTCAGCGAGCAAAAAAATAAATATATATAAATAAATAAAGCTCATAGGTGTGACCATCATTTGGAGCATATCAGGCTAGTTGGGTGGCTGCAGTGTATGAGCACCAATTTGGTTGTGTTGCAACCCATGCAGACCTTCCGCAAAAAATGACATTTCAGAATATTTTCAGCAAGAGTCCCACACATTCCAAACAGACACAACAGCACCTATCGTGTTGTGTGTATACAGTGCTGGACAAAAGTTTATGGAACGCGCGAGCAGTGTATTTTCTCTCCTCGGCGCGACTGCCTAATGGCAGATGGAAGTGGGCTAGTGCACTTATTGTGACTTGCCGCAATAGTTCCAGTATTATCCCCCAACAACACCGAAGAAAACGGGAATCATGGTGACAACCCTTTCAAGAAATGTTGCATTACGCATACGCTTGACGACACAAAGGCAGTGGCAGATCCAAGGGGTGCGGTTGGGCCCACTCGCAAAGGGGCAGGTTTGTGATTTCCATCAAGTTTGCGCAACAGAGAATGCTCCTATATAACTTGTCATTCGACGCCGTGGCTGATTTCTGCGGGACAGGGGTCGCCCTCCTATGGCTGCTCGCCCCATGTGTGTGCGTTTGTGATGCTTAAGTTACCTGGTCTCCCCGAACTCTGCAGAGCAGGCATCACATTTGTACAGCTTCTCGCCTGTGTGCATCCTCTTGTGGTGCTGTAGGTTTCCCTTCTGGCTGAACTCCGCAAGGCAGACATCACATTTGTATGGCTTCTCGCCCGTGTGTGTCCGCTTATGAACCCGTAGGTACCCGTGTCGGCTGAACACTGCGGGGCAGACATCACACTTGTATGACTTCTCACCTGTGTGCATCCTCTTATGACGCTGTACACCTGCACTCCGGGTGAATTCTGCAGGACAGAGATCACACCTGTATGGCTTCTCGCCCGTGTGTGTTCGCTTGTGCTGCTGTAAGGCCTGGCTCTGCCTGAACTTTGCAGGGCAGACATGACACTTGTATGGCTTCTCTCCTGCGTGTGTTCACTTGTGATTCTGTAGGTGGCAATGCCGGCTGCAGCACAGACCTTCCACTTGTACGGCTTCTCACCCGTGTGTGTCCGCTTGTGATGCGGTAGGGCCTGGCTCCGTCTGAACTCTGCAGGGCAGAAATTGCACTTGTATGGCTTCTCACCTATGTGCGTCCGCTTGTGGTGCTGTAGGTTCCACTTCTTGCTGAACTCTGCAAGGCAGACATCACATTTGTATGGCTTCTCACCTATGTGCGTCCGCTTGTGGTGCTGTAGGTTCCACTTCTTGCTGAACTCTGCAAGGCAGACATCACATTTGTATGGCTTCTCACCTATGTGCGTCCGCTTGTGGTGCTGTAGGTTCCACTTCTTGCTGAACTCTGCAAGGAAGACATCACATTTGTATGGCTTCTCACCTATGTGCGTCCGCTTGTGGTGCTGTAGGTTCCACTTCTTGCTGAACTCTGCAAGGCAGACATCACATTTGTATGGCTTCTCACCTATGTGCGTCCGCTTGTGGTGCTGTAGGTTCCACTTCTTGCTGAACTCTGCAAGGCAGACATCACATTTGTATGGCTTCTCACCTATGTGCGTCCGCTTGTGGTGCTGTAGGTTCCACTTCTTGCTGAACTCTGCAAGGCAGACATCACATTTGTATGGCTTCTCACCTATGTGCGTCCGCTTGTGGTGCTGTAGGTTCCACTTCTTGCTGAACTCTGCAAGGCAGACATCACATTTGTATGGCTTCTCACCTATGTGCGTCCGCTTGTGGTGCTGTAGGTTCCACTTCTTGCTGAACTCTGCAAGGCAGACATCACATTTGTATGGCTTCTCACCTATGTGCGTCCGCTTGTGGTGCTGTAGGTTCCACTTCTTGCTGAACTCTGCAAGGCAGACATCACATTTGTATGGCTTCTCACCTATGTGCGTCCGCTTGTGGTGCTGTAGGTTCCACTTCTTGCTGAACTCTGCAAGGCAGACATCACATTTGTATGGCTTCTCACCTATGTGCGTCCGCTTGTGGTGCTGTAGGTTCCACTTCTTGCTGAACTCTGCAAGGCAGACATCACATTTGTATGGCTTCTCACCTATGTGCGTCCGCTTGTGGTGCTGTAGGTTCCACTTCTTGATGAACTCTGCAAGGCAGACATCACATTTGTATGGCTTCTCACCTATGTGCGTCCGCTTGTGGTGCTGTAGGTTCCACTTCTTGCTGAACTCTGCAAGGCAGACATCGCATTTGTATGGCTTCTCACCTATGTGCGTCCGCTTGTGGTGCTGTAGGTTCCACTTCTTGCTGAACTCTGCAAGGCAGACATCGCATTTGTATGGCTTCTCACCTATGTGCGTTCGCTTGTGGTGCTGTAGGTTCCACTTCTTGCTGAACTCTGCAGGGCAGACATCGCATTTGTATGGCTTCTCACCTGTGTGCGTCCGCTTGTGGTGCTGCAGGTTCCACTTCTTGCTGAACTCTGCAGGGCAGACATCGCATTTGTATGGCTTCTCACCTGTGTGCGTCCGCTTGTGGTGCTGTAGGTTCCACTTCTTGCTGAACTCCGCAGGGCAGACATCGCACTTGTATGGCTTCTCACCTGTGTGCGTCCGCTTGTGGTGCTGTAGGTTCCCATTCGGCTGAACTCCGCAGGGCAGACATCGCACTTGTATGGCTTCTCACCTGTGTGCGTCCGCTTGTGGTGCTGTAGGTTCCCCTTCTGGCTGAACTCCGCAGGGCAGACATCGCACTTGTATGGCTTCTCACCTGTGTGCGTCTGCTTTTGGTGCTGTAGGTTCCCCTTCTGGCTGAACTCCGCAGGGCAGACGTCGCACTTGTATGGCTTCTCACCTGTGTGCGTCCGCTTGTGGCGCTGTAGGTTCCCCTGCTGGCTGAACTCCGCAGGGCAGACGTCGCACTTGTATGGCTTCTCACCTGTGTGCGTCCGCTTGTGGTGCTGTAGGTTCCCCTTCTGGCTGAACTCCGCAGGGCAGACATCGCACTTGTATGGCTTCTCACCTGTGTGCGTCTGCTTTTGGTGCTGTAGGTTCCCCTTCTGGCTGAACTCCGCAGGGCAGACGTCGCACTTGTATGGCTTCTCACCTGTGTGCGTCCGCTTGTGGCGCTGTAGGTTCCCCTGCTGGCTGAACTCCGCAGGGCAGACGTCGCACTTGTATGGCTTCTCACCTGTGTGCGTCCGCTTGTGGTGCTGTAGGTTCCCCTTCTGGCTGAACTCCGCAGGGCAGACGTCGCACTTGTATGGCTTCTCACCTGTGTGCGTCCGCTTGTGGTGCTGTAGGTTCCCCTTCTGGCTGATTTCTGCAGGGCAGACGTCGCACTTGTATGGCTTCTCACCTGTGTGCGTCCGCTTGTGGTGCTGTAGGTTCCCCTTCTGGCTGAACTCCGCAGGGCAGACGTCGCACTTGTAGGGCCTCTCACCTGTGTGCGTCCGCTTGTGGTGCTCTAGGTTCCCCTTCTGGCTGAACTCCGCAGGGCAGACGTCGCACTTGTATGGCTTCTCACCTGTGTGCGTCCGCTTGTGGTGCTCTAGGTTCCCCTTCTGGCTGAACTCCGCAGGGCAGACGTCGCACTTGTATGGCTTCTCACCTGTGTGCGTCCGCTTGTGGTGCTGTAGGTTCCCCTTCTGGCTGAACTCCGCAGGGCAGACATCGCACTTGTATGGCCTCTCACCTGTGTGCGTCCGCTTGTGGTGCTGTAGGTTCCCCTTCTGGCTGAACTCCTCAGGGCAGACATCGCACTTGTGTGGCCTCTCACCTGTGTGCGTCCACTTGTGGTGCTCTAGGTTCCCCTTCTGGCTGAACTCCGCAGGGCAGACGTCGCACTTGTATGGCTTCTCACCTGTGTGCGTCCGCTTGTGGTGCTGTAGGTTCCCCTTCTGGCTGAACTCCTCAGGGCAGACATCGCACTTGTGTGGCCTCTCACCTGTGTGCGTCCACTTGTGGTGCTCTAGGTTCCCCTTCTGGCTGAACTCCGCAGGGCAGACGTCGCACTTGTATGGCTTCTCACCTGTGTGCGTCCGCTTGTGGTGCTGTAGGTTCCACTTCTTGCTGAACTCTGCAGGGCAGACATCGCATTTGTATGGCTTCTCACCTGTGTGCGTCCGCTTGTGGTGCTGCAGGTTCCACTTCTTGCTGAACTCTGCAGGGCAGACATCGCATTTGTATGGCTTCTCACCTGTGTGCGTCCGCTTGTGGTGCTGTAGGTTCCACTTCTTGCTGAACTCCGCAGGGCAGACATCGCACTTGTATGGCTTCTCACCTGTGTGCGTCCGCTTGTGGTGCTGTAGGTTCCCATTCGGCTGAACTCCGCAGGGCAGACATCGCACTTGTATGGCTTCTCACCTGTGTGCGTCCGCTTGTGGTGCTGTAGGTTCCCCTTCTGGCTGAACTCCGCAGGGCAGACATCGCACTTGTATGGCTTCTCACCTGTGTGCGTCTGCTTTTGGTGCTGTAGGTTCCCCTTCTGGCTGAACTCCGCAGGGCAGACGTCGCACTTGTATGGCTTCTCACCTGTGTGCGTCCGCTTGTGGCGCTGTAGGTTCCCCTGCTGGCTGAACTCCGCAGGGCAGACGTCGCACTTGTATGGCTTCTCACCTGTGTGCGTCCGCTTGTGGTGCTGTAGGTTCCCCTTCTGGCTGAACTCCGCAGGGCAGACGTCGCACTTGTATGGCTTCTCACCTGTGTGCGTCCGCTTGTGGTGCTGTAGGTTCCCCTTCTGGCTGATTTCTGCAGGGCAGACGTCGCACTTGTATGGCTTCTCACCTGTGTGCGTCCGCTTGTGGTGCTGTAGGTTCCCCTTCTGGCTGAACTCCGCAGGGCAGACGTCGCACTTGTAGGGCCTCTCACCTGTGTGCGTCCGCTTGTGGTGCTCTAGGTTCCCCTTCTGGCTGAACTCCGCAGGGCAGACGTCGCACTTGTATGGCTTCTCACCTGTGTGCGTCCGCTTGTGGTGCTCTAGGTTCCCCTTCTGGCTGAACTCCGCAGGGCAGACGTCGCACTTGTATGGCTTCTCACCTGTGTGCGTCCGCTTGTGGTGCTGTAGGTTCCCCTTCTGGCTGAACTCCGCAGGGCAGACATCGCACTTGTATGGCCTCTCACCTGTGTGCGTCCGCTTGTGGTGCTGTAGGTTCCCCTTCTGGCTGAACTCCTCAGGGCAGACATCGCACTTGTGTGGCCTCTCACCTGTGTGCGTCCACTTGTGGTGCTCTAGGTTCCCCTTCTGGCTGAACTCCGCAGGGCAGACGTCGCACTTGTATGGCTTCTCACCTGTGTGCGTCCGCTTGTGGTGCTGTAGGTTCCCCTTCTGGCTGAACTCCTCAGGGCAGACATCGCACTTGTGTGGCCTCTCACCTGTGTGCGTCCACTTGTGGTGCTCTAGGTTCCCCTTCTGGCTGAACTCCGCAGGGCAGACGTCGCACTTGTATGGCTTCTCACCTGTGTGCGTCCGCTTGTGGTGCTGTAGGTTCCCCTTCTGGCTGAACTCCTCAGGGCAGACATCGCACTTGTGTGGCCTCTCACCTGTGTGCGTCCACTTGTGGTGCTCTAGGTTCCCCTTCTGGCTGAACTCCGCAGGGCAGACGTCGCACTTGTATGGCTTCTCACCTGTGTGCGTCCGCTTGTGGTGCTCTAGGTTCCCCTTCTGGCTGAACTCCGCAGGGCAGACGTCGCACTTGTATGGCTTCTCACCTGTGTGCGTCCGCTTGTGGTGCTCTAGGTTCCCCTTCTGGCTGAACTCCGCAGGGCAGACGTCGCACTTGTATGGCTTCTCACCTGTGTGCGTCCGCTTGTGGTGCTGTAGGTTCCCCTTCTGGCTGAACTCCGCAGGGCAGACATCGCACTTGTATGGCCTCTCACCTGTGTGCGTCCGCTTGTGGTGCTGTAGGTTCCCCTTCTGGCTGAACTCCTCAGGGCAGACATCGCACTTGTGTGGCCTCTCACCTGTGTGCGTCCGCTTATGAACCCGTAGGTACCCGTGTCGGCTGAACTCTGCGGGGCAGACATCACACTTGTATGGCTTCTCACCTGTGTGCATCCTCTTATGACGCTGTACACCTGCACTCTGGGGGAATTCTGCAGGACAGAGATCACACCTGTATGGCTTCTCGCCCGTGTGTGTTCGCTTGTGCTGCTGTAAGGCCTGGCTCTGCCTGAACTTTGCAGGGCAGACACGACACTTGTATGGCTTCTCTCCTGCGTGTGTTTACTTGTGAAAAAGCGATAAAAACCGGGCTGTTTGGTGGTACATCTAAAAGCGATAAAACCCCGGTGCAGGGGACACAAAGAGACAAAACAGTCGAAGCACTGACTGACGAACAACTTTAATGGCAGGGGCACATCTTAAATATACCAACTGCACACCCGACCCCTAGTGGCAGCCAAGACCGTCATGCTGTAATCACAAAATTATCACAAAGTTATCAAAAAGCTATCACGCAAACAAGGTACCAAGTAAACGCCCCCCCGGAACAGAATTCGCGTTAGTTATCAATGAATTGCTGGATTGTATCCGTTACCAACACGGAAGGCACGCTAATGCAACTATCTCCAGCCTGTTTTATCAACAAGGCTTCCTTATAAAGAAGAACACCTAACTTATGACTTTTAAACAACACTTTTGTGTTTTTGAACAGCGGCTCGCACCCGGAACAGGTTCTTAAGTGTTCCGCCAGCTTAACATACCCCTTTCCTCTCGAAGCTCTATGTTCCATCAGACGTACGTTAACACGACGTTTAGTTTGACCAATATACTGGCACCCACAAGACAAGGGAATTGAATAAACAACACCAACAGTGCAAGTCACAAAAGGATCTACGTGTTTTACATGACAACCCCCAGTTTTTGTCCGGTTAACCCTAGCCATCAGAGACCTGAGCCAATAACCCCTTTTGAAAACTACATCAACACCATGCCTACAGGCTACATTTTTTAGGCGATGGGAGGCCTGATGAACATACGGGATCACCCCAACCCCCCTCCAATCTCTCTGTTCACAACGAATGTGAGAATCACAAGGTTCCCTTACCAACCTATTTACGACATCACTGGTTAGATTCCTTGGATATCCAGCGTCCTCAAGCCTAGTCACCTGCTCCATGCAGCTCGACCCCACCTTATGAACACACGACCTCACCAAAGCGTTTTTTTATCAAAGATTTTGCAACTCCAGCTTTTACAGTTTTTGAGATATTGGAGTCAAAAGGCGTTAACGGTTTTTTACATCGCTGGCAATATTCCCAACATACTCCACTCCCATCAGAGGAAATCCGAAGATCCAAGTACTGAATTTGACCATTTTCTTCCCTTTCCACAGTAAACTTTAAACCTAAACCCTCTCCAACAAACAAACCCTGTATACCCGATTCATCTCCTTCCATACCCACACATACCAGAAAGTCATCAACATACCTAGTAATAAATTCAACCCCAAATCTCCCACCCCCCAAGTTCTCAGAAACAGCCCTATCTACCTTAGCCAAAACCAAATCACTAAGTACCGGAACAATTTTTGATCCTATACACACACCATCCCGTTGTCGGAACACCCCACCCGACACCTGCACAACAGTAGAATCTAAATACAATTCTAGAATATCCATGAAAACACTAGCTGATACACCCACAATATTTTGAAAGGACACTAACCCAACAGATATTGCTTCCTGTACACACGCAGAAATGATATGCAAAGGCAAACTATAGAACAGATCAACAACATCCAAAGAGAAAAACCGAACCTTCTTACTTTCAACACACCTTAACTTTTCAATTACACCGCATGAGTTTGTAATTCTATACGGGTCTTCAAACTTCAGCTCATTGAGACCTTTCAATAAAAAGGTACTGACCAGAGTTGTGCCTAACTCGTTACAAGTAACTCGTTACTTGGTAACGATTACTTTTTTTGGTAACGAAGTAACGATTCAGTTACTTTTTTAAAAATTGTAATAGCAACGGAATCAGTTACAAAACTTGGTAACTCGTTACTGACGTTACTCGTTCCTTTTCTTCAGCGCGGGCGAGCACATTTCGGCACTCCGCGTGGCGCAATGCGTGCCGATTTGACCTGCGTGACCCACGACAACTTGTGACTCAAAGTCCCTCGCTGGATGTGTTGTTGTCTTTTCTCTTGTTTCCGTAATCTCCGACCATCACTCCTTCACAAGAATGGGCACCAATTGTGCTATCGCAACAAAAAACACGTTTCGACTTCTAGACCTTTCTTGTCTTTGCTAAGCTTCTGAGCCCCCTAAATTATGACGCAGCCCCTCGTCTGTTTTTGGGAACTCTGGTGATTGGTGGCACGAAAAGTGTTTTTTCTTGTGTTTTCATAATCTCCAATCACCCCGACTTCGGAAAGGAGGGAGAAGGTCCAGGCAAGCTGATATAGAGTCATGGTAAGGGGCCGAGAGACACGGAACACGAAGGACAGACGACAAATTTCGAGTGTCAGCTTCTTCTGAAGTGTAATTCCTCATTAATAAAGGGTTGAAGGCAAATGACGGCATGTTTGTTGGCTCCTTTAACTATGGGGCGGTAACGTAAAAGTAACTCGTTACCTGTGAGTAACGAGAACTCGTTACTTTTGTATGTTGGTAACGAGTAACGTATTTAGTTACTTTTTTCTGAAGTAACAGGTAACGGTATTTAGTTCCTTTTTTTTGGTAACGGGCACAAGTCTGGTACCATAAGCGTAGAAAACGGGGGGGCAGTGGGGCTCGTGCCCCCCCCCCCCCCGGGCTGATCTATGGGGGGGGGGCAGAGCCCCCCCCGGGCTGTGAGTTCATGAAGCCTCCACCTTTCCTTTGCCAGCGGCGTGAGCTTAACCTAGACGCTTCTGAGGTTCCAGAGCCGGGAGCCCCCTCCGCCGTTGCCATGCGAGCAACCAGTGAAGGCAAGCGCCGCGTCTGTTAGTGACCTTGCATGCTCGCGCGACGCTGCCCTCCACCGCTGGACTCCTCCCGTCCCCTCCCGTGTGCCAGGCTCGCCCCCCCGGGAAAATTGGCGTGCTACGCCTATGTCTGGTACTGACCACCCCTTGCCATGTGTTTCTTTCCGAAATAACAACCCGAAAAGGGTATCCCTCCTTATGAAGTTTGACCAAATAAAACACTTCCAAAAACTGCCCAACAGCCTTCCTGATTGCATTACACAAACCCTCCCGATCATTCTTCCTAAACAACTCTATAATCTTCCGCTTACACTCTTTAACATGGCAACTCCTAACAAGAACAAAGTTCTTTTCTAAGGCTGCCTTCTCCCTACATGAAAACTCATCGCGACTTAGTAGGACAAACTGCCCGATTTTGTCAGCCTCAAGAAGAGACACCCCATGCCCTTTAAATTCACTAACCAAAGTCTATATGATCTGTTCGACGTTGCACCTCTTCTCACATCCCTGAACAGCAGACACAGCTTCATCTAGGGCTTGACGACTCCGGTCTTCTCCGAACAATTTTCCGACTTCATACACCATCAAGGAATCTAATCAGTGATGTCGTAAATAGGTTGGTAAGGGAACCTTGTGATTCTCACATGCGTTGTGAACAGAGAGATTGGAGGGGGGTTGGGGTGATCCCGTATGTTCATCAAGCCTCCCATCGCCTAAAAAAGGTAGCCTGTAGGCATGGTGTTGATGTAGTTTTCAAAAGGGGTTATTGGCTCAGGTCTCTGATGGCTAGGGTTAACCGGACAAAAACTGGGGGTTGTCATGTAAAACACGTAGATCCTTTTGTGACTTGCACTGTTGGTGTTGTTTATTCAATTCCCTTGTCTTGTGGGTGCCAGTATAGTGGTCAAACTAAACGTTGTGTTAACGTACGTCTGATGGAACATAGAGCTTCGAGAGGAAAGGGGTATGGTAAGCTGGCGGAACACTTAAGAACCTGTTCCGGGTGCGAGCCGCTGTTCAAAAACACAAAAGTGTTGTTTAAAAGTCATAAGTTAGGTGTTCTTCTTTATAAGGAAGCCTTGTTGATAAAACAGGCTGGAGATAGTTGCATTAGCGTGCCTTCCGTGTTGGTAACGGATACAATCCAGCAATTCATTGATAACTAACGCGAATTCTGTTCCGGGGGGGCGTTTACTTGGTGCCTTGTTTGCGTGATAGCTTTTTGATAACTTTGTGATAATTTTGTGATTACAGCATGACGGCCTTGGCTGCCACTAGGGGTCGGGTGTGAAGTTGGTATATTTAAGATGTGTCCCTGCCATTAAAGTTGTTTGTCAGTCAGTGCTTCGTCTGTGTTGTCTCTTTGTGTCCCCTGCACCGGGGTTTTATCGCTTTTAGATTCACTTGTGATTCTGTAGGTGACAATGCCGGCTGCAGCACGGACCTTGCACTTGTACGGCTTCTCACCCGTGTGTGTCCGCTTGTGATGCAGTAGGGCCTGGCTCCGTCTGAACTCTGCAGGTCAGAAATTGCACTTGTATGGCTTCTCACCTATGTGCGTCCGCTTGTGGTGCTGTAGGTTCCACTTCTTGCTGAACTCCGCAGGGCAGACGTCGCACTTGTATGGCTTCTCACCTGTGTGCGTCCGCTTGTGGTGCTGTAGGTTCCCCTTCTGGCTGAACCCCGCAGGGCAGACGTCGCACTTTTGAGGCTTCTCGCCCGTGTGTGTCCGCTTATTAACCCGTAGGCTGCAGTGCCGGCTGAACTCTGCAGGGCATACATCTTACTTGTATGGCTTCTGATTTGTGTGAGTAATCTTGTGACGATCCAGGTCCGTGCTGTGGAAAAACTCTGCGGGACAGATATCCCACTTGTACAATTTGGCCCATACTTGTATCGTAGAAACAGAAACGGAACACAAAGTGAGAATTTTATGAAAGCTTGTATTTCTTTCAGTAAACAGACCTTGATCATGCATAATCAGCTGTTCATACGGTTCTGGACGAAAGTTTAAGAAACATGCCCTCGTGCAATCCTCCCTCAGAGTGACATGCCAGTAGCCAATGGGACTATAGAGAGTTGCAGCCATGTGCCTGGGTAACCCAGTCACCTAGGCTAGTTGCAAGTCTCCATGGTCTTATTCGCTGCTAGGGAATCAGTCTGGAGAATGAATGCACCGAAGCATGTTTAGTAAAGTTTGTCTAGCACTGTACTTTTCAATACAGTAGCACCAGAAGATGTGTAGCGTGTTTGTTAGGGCTAAATATTGTGGGAGCACATGAAGGGAGACATACTGTGCAGCATGGATTATTTTGCACTTGATTCCTCTGGTTGCATATGCTGTTCCCTATCTTCTCACTCACAAACATCATTATGTGCAGTTGTTTATGAGGGCCCATGCTCAGGTTGTTTCAAAAACAGAGGTCATATGCTCAGAACTTGCATTTAAGGTACAGACGTAAGCTGGGACCTGTTTTTAGGATGCTTTGTGGTACGCAAAAAATCAATGTGGCCAACACAACCTACACACACGAAGCCTGCATATTTGTCGACGTCATGTTGACTACTAAGAGTCAGCCAATCAGAATAGTGTCTCTGACAGCGGTAGCCAATCAGGAATAATTACACTGTTTAGAACAGCACATGTAAACTGGTTCAAACCAATTAATGTCGGTTCAAACCATTATTTTGGTTGCAATGAACCCAAGCCGAACCAATAACCATCAACCGGAACTTGAACCGAACCCCCTAAAATAACGGTTCCGAGCCCTGATTGGAAGTGTACAAATCACAAGAAACAAAACATAAGAGTTCTTTTAGGTGCTTGCAGACTTAGCGACGCAACAGTTCCAGTGTGGCAAGGAAGAGATGCACTTCACATGCAACCAAAGCAAGAGACCCATCAGCTATGACACAAGCTACTTTCTCCAGAGGTCACATCACAGCACCACAAGTTTGTCGCACATTCCCTAAAACACTAAAGCTACCCGACACACCAAACACCACAACTGATTTTAATTTCTATTGGCACACAGAATTGTCTCACTGTGATTGTTCTATAGACATCGTCCACCTGACGCTGGGTTTCCTGATATTTCACATGCATCACCACCCAATCCAACACTTTCTCCATCCAATCTTACATCCAATCCAACACTTTCTGTGGCTTGTGTGTGTGTGTGTGTGTGTGTACAGTGGCTGAACTCTGCAGGACAGAGGTTGCAATTGTATGGCTTCACGCCCATAAAGGCCCCTACACAAAGGGGCAGATTTGTGATTTGCCTGAAGTTTGCGGAACATAGAATGCTCCTGTATGGCTTGTCACTTGACGCTGTGGCTGATTTTTGCAGGATGAGGTCGTGCTTCTATGGCTGCTCACTTATGTGTGTCCGCTTGTGATGCTTAAGGTACCTGGTCTGGCTGAACTCTGTAGGGCATAAACAACGAGATTTGGCCGAGGCAGACCAACAATTAGGGACGACACAGACAAGTAAGCCTCAAACGCCCAGAAATTAACGAATGGAAACAACTCAGGGAAAAGAGGTGCTGACGCCAGGAATCGAACCTGGGTCTTCTGATTTCCGGTCAGATATGCTAACCGCTACACCACACCAGCACCCCGTTTCCCTTGAGCCATTGAGTGCCTCAAGTACGGGGGGGACGGACAACCAACTACACTATTCCCATTCTCTCTTACATCTTTCTCATTCACTCTCTCATTCAGACACGAGGCAGGGCGATTGTAAACGACGTAAACAACGAGATTTGGCCGAGGCAGACCAACAATTAGGGACGACACAGACAAGTAAGCCTCAAACGCCCAGAAATTAACGAATGGAAACAACTCAGGGAAAACTGTCTGTGTCGTCCCTAATTGTTGGTCTGCCTCGCCCAATCTCGTTGTTTACGTCGTTTACAATCGCCCTGCCTCGTGTCTGAATGAGAGAGTGAGTGAGAAAGATGTAAGAGAGAATGGGAATAGTGTGGTTGGTTGTCCGTCCCCCCCGTACTTGAGGCACTCAATGGCTCAAGGCAAACGGAGTGCCGGTGTGGTGTAGCGGTTAGCATATCTGACCGGAAATCAGAAGACCCAGGTTCGATTCCTGGCGTCAGCACCTCTTTTCCCTGAGTTGTTTCCATTCTGTAGGGCAGACATCGCACTTGTACAGCTTCTCACCCGTGTGTGTCTGCTTGTGCTGCTGTAGGCTGTCATTCCGACTGAACGCTGCAGCACAGACATTGCACTTGTATTGCTTCTCACCCGTGTGTATCCGCTTATGAACCTTTAGATGCGTACTGCGGCTGAACTCCACAGGGCAGACATCACACTTGTATGGCTTCTCGCCCGTGTGTGTCCGCTTGTGTTCCCGTAGATCCCAGAGCCGGTAGAACTCTGCAGGGCAGACATCGCACTTGTACAGCTTCTCACCCGTGTGTGTCTGCTTGTGCTGCTGTAGGCAGTCATTCCGACTGAACGCTGCAGCACAGACATTGCACTTATATTGCTTCTCACCCGTGTGTATAAACCTTTAGATGCGTACTGCGGCTGAACTCCACAGGGCAGACATCACACTTGTATGGCTTCTCGCCCGTGTGTGTCCGCTTGTGTTCCCGTAGATCCCAGAGCCGGTAGAACTCTGCAGGGCAGACATCACACTTGTGTGGCTTCTCGCCCGCGTGCCTCCGCTTGTGATCCCGCAGGCTCGAGACCTGGCAGAACTCTGCAGGACAGACATCACACTTGTGTGGCTTCTCGCCAGTGTGTCTCCGCTTGTGAGCTCGTAGATCCGAGATTCGGCAGAACTCTACAGGGCAGACATCACACTTGTGTGGCTTCTCACCCGTGTGCCTCCGCATGTGATCCCGCAGACTCGAGATCCGGCAGAACTCTGCACTGCAGGCATCACACTTGTGTAGCTTCTCGCCCGTGTGCCTCCGCTGGTGATCCCGTAGATCCGAGATCCGGCAGAACTCTGCAGGACAGACATCACACTTGTGTGGCTTCTCGCCCGTGTGCCTCCACTTGTGATCCCGTAGATCCGAGGCCCGGCAGAACTCTGCAGGACAGACATCACACTTGTGTGGCTTCTCGCCCGTGTGCCTCCGCTTGTGAACCCGTAGATCCGAGATCCGGCAGAACTCTGCAGGGCAGACATCACACTTGTGTGGCTTCTCGCCCGTGTGCCTCCGCTTGTGAACCCGTAGATCGGAGACCCGGCAGAACTCTGCAGGGCAGACATCACACTTGTGTAGCTTCTGGCTTGTGCGGGCCCGCTTGTGATGCTGCAGGTCCGTGCTCTGGAAGAACTCTGCAGGAGAGATATCCCACTTGTATGGTAGAAGCACAAACGAAATAAACAGACCTTGACCACTCATAATCATTCTCTCATATATAAACATTGTTATGTGCAGTTGTTTATGCAGCCAAAGTCTGCAATAGTTGCAGTAATCTGGAATTGCATAAAGGATCTCCAGAGGTCTGTTTTGCCTAGTTTGATTATCTTCCATACAGAGGCGGATCCAGGGAAGATCCTGGGGGAGGGGGGGGGGGCGCCCACTGAAAAAAAGAGAGAAGACGGGGGGGGGGGTCGCTATGTAGCATGAAAATTCGCCGTGCGGCAGGATAATCTGCCGGAATGGGGGGTAGAGGTATGTCTCGAGGGGGGGGGCGGCCCCCACGGCCCCCCCCCTGGATCCGCCCCTGCTTCCATACAAGCTGGAAAGCTGACATGTAACGAACAGAAAACTGAAAAGCGTATCCATTGCATGTCACTTTTTGTCCATATCATGCTATTGAGTTTGGTGTTGACTAAATGTCCCTGACCATTTTGTATTTACCTTCTGATGTTAAGTCACAGTTGTGTCTCATTTGGTCCTGCCCAGTCAAGATTTCAATATTGTAAGGCTCTGTTTTCACTTCTACGATTGGATGTTCCTTTGAATATTCCTCTAGAGTTTCATCTTTAACGTCACATGTCCCAGCTGTTACTCCTGAAGTAAAACAAAAAAGGAAAGAAGTAAGGCACATTGTAAGGCTTCGGGTCACACGACGACCACCTCTGTACTTTTTCTGGACCTACTTTAACTATATATTGCACCTAGAGGTGTGCACTGTCGCCAGTAACGAACAGTCGGGGCTACACCACAGCCAATGGTGCACGAATGGAAGCGTGGGAAAGGGTTGTTGGGGGAAAGGATTTTGGTTTCGGAAGGGCGAAGGGGCGTACGCCCTATACAGCACCTATAGGGGGCGCCACAAGCGAATCCCCTAGTGGGAGGAGCAGGCACTTTTCCCGGGGCTCGTAGCACACTCTGCGGTGTTGCCTGTATGCGGCCTGCTGCATCACATCTACCGTAAGCACCTCAATATTTGGAACACGAAAGCACCGTAAAGCAGTACAGTAATTTCACACGTATTAGCCACGACTTATGCACAATTCTTTTTCTCAGGGGCGCTCCACAGCTTATCCATCGGTGTGGCTTATTTGATGACTATTTCTTCCATATGCCATTTCTAACGAAAGGGCAGTGTCTCTGGAACAGCACTGCCCTGCCGATGCACGAACAGTGCGTAACAGGGATGGGTCCACATTCGAATAGATTGGTCTTCCTGGTGCATTCCCCCAAGCAGCTTTAACGAAAGTGGTGACAGTGATTCACGTTTTCTGGAAGACCACTGACCCATCAATCCATGAGAAAGCGCCCACCAAGGGCAAAATCTGATATTGGTAGAATTCTAGAGCTGACCCCGGAGTATGGACCACAGGGTTTATGACCTTCTCTATGGTCTCCTTTGTCGCACAAATCAGTTTCCTCGTATTGCCCGTGGCTTATCTGCCAGAAAATTTTCAAAACGTTCCTAAAAACATGTCCTGCAGCTTCTCTGCAGTGCAGCGTATACTCGTGAAACTACGGCAAGCTATGGGCTGTACGTGGAGCAGTGTGCCATCATCCACTTTGAGAACGACTATGACAGTAGAGTGCAGAGACGTGTATAATATTAGTGCACCAGTCATGCCTGCTTTGCATGCCTGATGGTGAAAGACAATGACGTATGATGTCTACATGTACAGATGGCGGGTCCATGCTCACTTGCAAAAATGGACACAGTGAAGCGCAATAGAAGGACATTATATATATTCCTTATATCGCTTTCGACCAGGCAAAAATGCAAGTCTAAAACTTCACAATGCGTTCAATGGCATTTGTCCTTACTAGGTTTATGCCACCTCCTGATGCGAATCTCGTGTAACGTAAGTTTTATTACGTATTTTTTCGCGAACCGAACTCGGAAATTGCCAAGTAAAGGTCACTTTTTTAGCCCTTCAATGCAAACAGCGTGCCCAGTTTACTGAAATTCATGGTAATTCACAGGGATATTGGGGAGCTATCCCTATATTGAGGAGAAAAAATAGCCAAACAAATACCTTTCGTGGCATCAAGAGCGTAACGCTCGAAGAGTGCGATCGTTGTCAGTGCGATGAAAAGAGGCCGCAAGCCCAGCCTACAGAGTGATAGTAAAGAAAGTGACAGTTCTTCAAATTGGGAGAGGGAAGACAGCAGATCTCAGCAGAAGCCAGATGAGATGAGCCATGTCTGTTTTGTCTCTTTCTACTATCCCTCTGTGGGCTCAGTTTGCAACCTCCTTTCGTCTGACTGACGATAACTGCGATCAAAGAGTTGCCGAGCGATATGCTCTTGGTACCCCGAAAAGCACGATGTTCGGCTATTTTTTTCGATGGGATAGCTCCTCAATATCCCTCTCAATTATCGTGAATTCGAGTGAATTGGGCACACTGTTCACATTGGCGGGATCAAAAAAGTTACCGTTACTTAGTAAATGTCCAGGTTCAGTTCCCAAAAATTTACATAACACATCTTACGTTACTTGACATCCACATCAGGAGGTGGCAAAAAACCTGGCGAGCACAAATGCCTTTGGCCACATGATCCTAGGTGGCGCAATTTTTTTTATTATGATTCAAGGACACGTTTTCTAGGACACTCCGTATGAGCATGGGCTCAAGAAATGCTCTTTTTATGTGTATTCGACAAAACAGCAAGTCGGTATTCAAGGCGTGCGAGATGGCAGCTTTCTTTGTGAAGCTGTTCCCAGATTCGAAGAGTTTTATTTTACGTGCTTTGTGCACATCCTTAGCGAAGCTGCTATGCAACTAAGACTACTGCTGTGTTGTTAAAAGTGCTCGTTGTATTTTATATACACGGCGCAATTTTGCTTTGTGATAAAATGCAGCCTTCTGAAGACCTTGGAAACTGCTGCAATTGTTTCGTAATTAATAATGTTTTGGGAAATAGAAAATGTGATGCAAGGTTTCTAACTTTATTCTAGAGTGTAACATGACTGCGTGGGACTCACAGGGTTGAAAAAAAAAATTGGGATGAAAAATTCAAATAAACTCGATTGATTTGATTCAATCAACTCCTTTAAGTCTCCCTCCTAACTGATGATTTACCTCATAACCGTGAAGTACGATGATGTAGTAATAATTTCTAGTATATTGTACACAGCCTCGAATTTACACCCCATGACACGTAAGTTTCCTCAATGATGTATACTGCCGTGAGTTAGACAACGGGGCTTGGCCGATGATGATGGCGGACTCATGAAGAACCCGCAACAAGGGAACAATCCGATCTTCCTTGAACACTAGAACCCCTTTGTCGTACACCATGCCGAGCACAGAATATGGGCCGCAGGGTTTATCGCCTTCCCTACGGTCTCCTTTGTTGCACAAATCAGTCGCGTCGTATTTCCCGTGGCTTATCTACTGGCAAAATTTTCAAAATGTTCCTAAAAATAGGCCCTGCGGCTTATCTGAAGTGTGGCTTATACGCGTGAAATTACGGTACATCTATAGAATATTACCGTGTCATGTTCCCCAAGAGCATTCTATAAACAGGGTCTTACTTTTTCGAGTTAGACCCGATTAGCCCCAATGATCCCCTTGCGAGAATCACTTTATGGCTGGTTCCCGTTGAACCAGATTTCTCCCTGCCCCGAATTCCAATCACGTGTCAGATTGGCAAAAAACAATGCGCGTTGCGAAGTGGCCTGGCGTCCTTGTCCCAAGGACAGGACGATAATTGTTGTCAGTAGAAAATTTATGAGAACTATAGTGGGCTGCAGTTGAGTGAATCGCTATTGAAAAATGCAGCGTCATGCCGTGCACATTCAGAACACTACGATCGGACCCATTCCAAACGCGCACAGTCACGATAGGATGCGTGCTCTTCTCCTGCTGTCTCATTGGATGTCGCCCTTTGCATCCTTTCTGGGATCCCATTCGTTGTTGCCAGATGGCTCTGTCTTCAGTGTGTTTTTCTTCCAAGTGGTAACGTTGCACAAATTAATTTGGTGAATTGTAAGGCTAGATTCCTATTGCAAACAGTGGTAACCCCCAAGGTTTTGCAACTAATGCAATTTCACGCGTATAAGCCGCAGGACGCGTCTTGGAAAGTTTTGAAAATTTTCTGGCAGGTAAGCCACACTCCCAGATAAGCCGCAGGATGCGTCTTTAGGAATGTTTTGAAAATTTTCTGGCAGATAAGCCGCACTGCAGATAAGCTGCAGGACGCGTCTTGGAACTTTTCGAAAATTTTCTGACAGATAAGCCACGGGTGTTACGAGACGACTGAATTGTGCAACGAAGGAGGCCATAGAGAAGGCCATAAACCCTTTGGTCCATACTCTGGGGTCATCATGGTGTACAACAAAGGAGGTCAGCTCTAGAGATGGGATTGTGCAATTTTTTGGCATTTTTCATGAATTGATGGGTCAGTGGTCTTCCAGAAGACGTGAATCACTGTGACCACTTTCATTAAAGCTGCTTTGGGGAATGCACCAGGAAGATCAATCTACTCGAATGCGGACCCACCCCTGTTACGCACTGTTCCTGCGTCGGCTGGGCAGTGCTGTTCCAGAGACACTGTTGTTCATTAAAACCAGCGTATGGTATAGGTACCAGAAAAAAAAGTCATCAGATAAGCCGCACTGCTGGATAAGCCACAGAGGGCAAGTGGGGAAAAAAATCGTGAAATTCAGGCATAGTTCAAAACCACGGATAGCTCAAGATAAGTGGAATTTGCACAACCAGCCCCATGACAATAAGAAAAAGATGCAAAATGGAGGGTTGTCAAGGACTGTGGAAAATCCCAGGGATTTCCAAAATGTTGAAAATTGCATTTTGAAATTCTAAGGTATTCGAGTGTTTCAAGGACCAGTGGGAACAATGATAATGGACATTTTTTTCCCACCCAAATTTGCTTTGGGCACTTAACCCGAAAAAGGTCAGACACTATCTATCAAACATTCCCCACTTGAGTGCATAGTTTACGAGGATTTTACCATAAGCATCACCTCCTGAAGGATGTTCGCTGCAGTGCTGTTGATGTACCTGGCCCTGTTGTGGCTGGCATGCAACATCAGGTGGTTCGGATTTCACTCTCACGGACTGATCGCGGAACTCCAGAGAGAACTGCATTTTCTTGGAGTTGTGATTCCAAAGGGCCTGGCATGTGATGACTAGAAGTCACAAGAATCTCTCGCCTCTTCTTTAATGCGGAGTGCTGTCCTCATCCCACGTAAATTGGAAAGGGAAAATTGGGTCCTGAAGTGAAACAAATACAGCGACGGTTTTCGTACGCTCACAGAACGTGAAATCCCTGAACAGTGTATTCGTGAAAACAGCGACTCACCGTTTGTCAGAGGGTCAGCTACGTTCAGACAGAAGAGGTGCCGGTGAGAAGTTCCCGACGAAATATTGCGACGACTTCTTTTTCCTTCCGAAGAAACATGATACACGTATTTAACTACTTTCCAGATTCAAGATGTAACATTTGGAAGGCGTAAAGTGTGATGAACGAGGTTAATATTTTCCCCCTTTCCAACACTTACACACCAGGAAGCCATGGGCAGTTTTGTGCAGTATACAACATCTGCTTAGCTGGCAAGCAATTTTATAACAATGACTATGTAAATAGAATTCTCAATGTGTGTGTGTGTGTGTGAAGACTCGCTTAATTTATATATTCCCAGTATATGACAAAGTACCATCCAAGTAGGAAGAGCACATACAGGGTGTCCCAGAAAATGTCTCATTGATTTATAATTTAAAAAAACTAAAAAAAAGTTAAAAAACTACGCCACCTAGAAATAACACGGTCAATGGAATTTGTTCTTACAAGCTTTTTGCCGCCTGCTAATGTGATTGTCACATAAATCAAGTTTTATTATGCAAATTATTACGAATGGAAATAAAAAATGTGTCACGTAAAGGTCTGCCTTTTACCCCACCAATGTGAAGAACTTGAAAAATGTACTCAAGTTCGTGATAAATGACGGGGACTTATAGCATCTGCCGGGTGGACCCAATTGTTTATGCAGTGAAATCCTCGGACTGTCCGTGACATGAGGAACGCGGTAGAGCGCCTGAAGCCGGCACCGTCCAGAAGGTGCATAGGAAGGCATAGGACAAGCTGCACGAAGGTAACTTGGACTTATCCAAAACCAGACTCAGTTACCTAAACTAACGGAACCTAACCTAGAGCTGTACCAATTTGCAAAGTAATGACGAAAGATGGAAGTCATTGAAAAGGTTATCCAGCTGTAGGACTCGAACCCGCATCTTCAGGATTACCGTGGGTTCGAGTCCTACAGCTGGCTAACCTTTCCAGTGACTTATCCACCTTTCATCATTAATTTCTTAAGAGGACATACCACCCCCTGTTTTCTATGTGAACTTTGCATAGGTTTTGTGGCTGAACTACGAGACAGATCGTATTGCGGAAACCTTCATTGGAAAGGTGACGTCAAGATCTCTTAACTCTGGGAACTGAAATATCGCTCTAGCGTTGTAATTTTTTTTTACGGACCCCTGAAGGTGGGAACCCCTCTGTTTTCTATGTGAACTTTGCATAGGTTTTGTGGCTGAACTACGAGACAGATCGGAATGCGGAAACTTTCATCGGAAAGGTGACGTCAAGACATCTTAACTCTGGGAACTGAAATATCGCTCTAGCGTTGTAATTTTTTTTTTAAAAAGAAAAAGAAATGAATTTTGTCGCTACAGCTTCAAAAAATCCAAATAAATAAATGAAAGCAAATAAAAACAATCCGCTTCTGAGGTTAACCGGGGACATGTTTCAGGATTCAAATGACGCGTTTTTTGTGTGTTTTTAGCATTCTGTTTTTCCGAAAAAGAATTAAAAGTGAGTACAGGCATGCATCCAAGGCGTTTACCACTGATTCCGGAAGGTGGCGCCGTCCGCTCGCAGCGCCCGAACGTAGTCCGCTCGTAACCATCCGCGTATTGCGCAGCAGCTGATCGGCGTCCGTGGTTTCGGCGGTTCGTCCTGAAGTGACCAATTCGTGGCTAAGTTACGCATTTTTTTCACTTTCTTGTCCTCTTCATTTGCTCTCTGTCCTTGTGTGTTTTCTGTGTGTTCATAGTATTTACCCATTATGGCTCGAAGTCACGTCTACGGACAACGGAAACGTAAGAAGAAGGACTTTGCGAATTTACGTGGTAGAGGCAGGCATGTGACGGAGCCTGCGGATTTGAGAGATTTTGGTAATGCAGGATGCTCCAGCCGTGCTGTTCCCAGTGATCGTTGCACTTCGACGACTCCACATCGCGCAGATACCCTTGTAGGCTCAACCTTTGGTGGTAGTGTTGTTCCTCAAACTGTAACTGATGCCGGTCGGAATGCTTGTTTCGCTTCGAGCACAAGCGAAATTCGTCCTTCAAATTCGTCATTTGCTGATTCAGCTGAGGTAGATAATGTAGTCCCCTGCAGTTCAGGTTGTGACGAGCTTGCCGGTTCCAGAGCAAGTCCCGTTCCAATCACTGCCGCTGTTACACCCAGTCGATCTTCATCTTTCGATACTGGCAATGTTCACCAGACACAGAGTCAGCGCACAAGCAGTGTGAATGGTCGGCGTATAGTGGAGATTGATCACTTCTTCTCGTCTTTGCAAAGTTTGTCGGTACATAGTCCGTTTGGTTGCGGCCTGGCTGACATGGAAATTGTATCAGAACATCGGCGAGGTCTGTGTAGCTCTTTCAGTTTGAAGTGCAGGATGTGTCTGAGGAAAGATGTAGTCACAACAGAGGCACCAGTTGATCAACTTGTTCAACAACGCATGGACGTCAATTCCTCAGCAGTGAACGGTATCGTGTCTATAGGTTCTGGCTTCTCAGGCCTTCGCGAGCTCCTAGGTGCTCTGGACATACCCGGCATGGCTGGTAGCACGTACAGTAAGTATCAGGATATTGTTGCTAAAGGAATCGACGAAACAGCTTGGGAAGAAATAAGAAAAGCAGGCATTGAGGAAGCTCGGTTAGCTAGGGAGGCTGGGGACGTCGATGCTGACGGTTTTCCTATAATTACGGTCGTTGCCGATGGTGCTTGGTGCAAACGTTCATACAAGAACAAGTACGACGCTCTTTCTGGCTTGGTAAGTAAAAATTTTTATCTACACTTAATAAAGGTGCCCGAAAAAGGAGGATTTATCTTGCACACCGCTTGGCAGACGGGATATACAGGAAGTCTGTGCCCACCATTTGTGGAAAGAACACTATGAGCATTTATTTGGAGGAAAAAGTTGACCCCTCTGGTGCTATTAGTGGCACTGCTGTCTTTTGGTAAACACACTTTCTAGAGTGGTATACATCCTGTGGCATTAATTCGTATGATACGCGTACAAATGCATAATTCCTCGAAACATTGTCATTGGGGGTAGAGTTTTGTGGAATACAATCCTGACATTTTTTCGTTTTTGCAGGCTGTAATTGTTGGGTACCGCACAAAGAAAGTACTGTTCCTAGGCGTCCGGAACAAATTTTGTACACTGTGCGCAAGTTCCAAGGCAGGGTCGAGCCCAAAAAAGCATCTGTGCTTCAAGAACTGGGACAGCAGCTCTACCAGTATGGAGAAGGATATCGTCGTTGAAGGCTTCAGGCGCAGCATTGAGTTGCACGGGGTAAAGTACTTGCAGTTGATCGCTGACGGTGATTCGAGCACATACAAGTCAATTCTTGAAGCTGCACCGTACCAGCATCAGGTAGTTCAGAAGGTAGAATGTCGCAACCACCTTCTTCGAAACTATGTAAGTCGTCTTCGAGATGTTGCTTTGGCAAAGAGAACAACCCCCATTCCCCCATCGTTGAAGAAGCTACTTCTGGATAATGCTGTTCGACTAAGAGTTGGAGTTGCTAGGGCTATTCACTATCGCAAAGAGCAGGCCGAGTTCAGCAAACAAGATCAGATTCGGAACCTGGTGGCTGATATCCGTAATGGGCCACTCCATGTGTTCGGCGACCACGCAAAATGTGCGGGTTACTTTTGCAGTGGTCCAAAAGAAGGGGAAGTCAATCATGTCCCAGAGCTCAGGAAATGCGGACTTTTCAATGAAATCCTTGTAGCGATGAGTCGTTTGGCAAACAATGGTAGCAGCTTGATCCTTGACGTTAACAATAATGCTGCAGAACATTTCAATTCTCTCGTTGCAAAGTTTTCTGGCGGTAAAAGAATAAACTTTTCCCAGAGGGGATCATTCGGAATGCGGGCTTCAGGAGCTGTCGTGTCTTTCAACTCTAAGCAGTACCATCGTGCTCTACATAAGGCAGTGTACAACACCAGCCCTGGGAAGTATGCAAAAATTATGCTGAAGCGTAAAGCAGCTGTTCGTGCTGCTTGCATAAGGCATCGGAGTTCTGGGGCTGCTCGCTGTAAGCGTTCACTTGAAGGTGCGCCTTGCAAGCGTGCTTCCAGCGACAACCACTATGGTTCCATAGTGGATGCTCCAGACATGAACCACGATGACTATGTTGAAGCTGCTGCGGCGTACAAGGATTCCCTTGTGCTCTCCCAACCAGATGCAGAGCAGCTCGAGGCTGATACTCGAGGTCAAGAAGGGAGAACTTTGTGGATGCAGGAGAGGCGAAAGCGACTCACCGCTTCTAATTTTGGCAAGGTATGCAAGATGCGAGATGCAACGAGCAGTGCAAGTACTGTTCGTTCCTTGCTCTATGGTCATTTTGACACTGAGGCTCTCCGATATGGTCGCGACACTGAGCCCATTGCAATTGCTAAGCTGCAGGATGAGTTAGGGGTGACTGTTTCACCATGCGGCCTTGTTGTTGATCAGGAGTTTGCATACCTTGCTGCAACACCTGATGGGCTTGTCGGTGATGACACTGTCGTGGAAGTGAAGTGCCCTTATTCGGCTCGGCCCCTTACCCCTGTGGAGGGAGTGCGGGCAAAAAAAATCACCTTTTGCACTATTGATAACTCTGGTAATATTTCGTTGAAGGAAAACCATGACTACCACTATCAGGTGCAGGGACAGCTCCACATCACTCGACGTCAGTTTTGTCTTTTTGTGGTATATTCTGGCGAGGAAATTTTTGTCCAGAAGATCGAGAGAAATGATGGCTTCTGGAGCAAAATGATTGGCCACCTTCAACTGTTCTACTCGCATAGCCTTCTACCGGAGTTGGTTGACCCTCGTCAGTCCCGTGGGCTGCAGCTCAGAGATAACAAGAAGAGTGACCATCAGGTTGCCTCGCTCTGTGATGCCGCCAAAACAACTTCCAATCAGGGCGATTCATCCAGAAAGAGACGGAAGACTGGTAAAGATAACTCACCTGCCGCTGTTCTGTAATTATGGCTAGACTGTGGATTTACGTGTCATTTAGTTTGTGCGGCTCCACCTTTGCCAAGTGTTTTAATGCATACTCATCCATTTTGCTTCATAATTTACTGAATGTTTTTCCATATACATGTCTTCGACTTTGGCTCAGGCTGCATATCTTCACGTTTGTGTTTCATATTTAAGTTACCTTTTTCCATTTTTACTGTGCATATCTGTGCATATTTTTCAATTTTCCTAAATATTTATATTAATATATTTCTATGTATAAATCCACAGACTAGTCGTGCGATGCTTGTCATATTTTAAACATGGCGTAAGAGTGTGAAATCTGAATCCAGCCATCAGCACGTGAGGATCTAAGTATGAGAATGGTGCACAATCTCCCAACCGTAGAACCGTCTTCCCCGGCATTGTTGAAACACGTCCACACGTTGATGCTATATGTGTGAGGCCATCATGGTATTCTACCTTGGCTTGAGTGTATGAAGATATAGCAAAGCTGTCCCCAAACCGTCGTTCTTCCCAGGCATGGTTGAAACACGTCCACACGTTGATGCTACATGTGTGAGGCCATCATGGTATTCTGCCTTGGCTTGAGTTTATGAAGATATAGCAAAGCTGTCCCCAAACCGTCGTTCTTCCCAGGCATGGTTGAAACACGTCCACACGTTGATGCTATATGTGTGAGGCCATCACGGTATTCTACCTTTGCTTGAGTGTATGAAAATTGTGGAAAGAAACATGAATGGCATTCCTAGCACTTTTGAAGCTCCACCAGCCTGTTCAGATGTCGACATCCTGAGTATGAATCCATTTTGATATTTTGACAAGGTCGGTAAGTATCATTGTGCAGAGCTGTCTCCCAACTGTCGCCAGTTCCCCGCATTGTTGAGCACGAGCAACATCCCAACATGTCGCTCTGCGTTACGTCCTCTTGCCATCTTGCCTTTACTTGGGTGTCATTTCAACATATGAAAATTGTATTTTCAGATTCAGGTATCCAGTACTACTGCAAATATGATGGCCAGACGCCCAAAGGTCAAACTTCCTAAGTGTTACTGTCTTTACCTGTCATTTGAAAATTTCCTACTCTCTCCCTGATTATGAAGCACCTGCCCTTGCCAGTGTTGTACCTGGTTCAGCATTATGTGGCCAATGATGAATGGTGCCCTGTTGGACATTTTTTTTCCATAAACACACACTCTGAGGCTTTAGCTGCCAACTGACAAGCATGGCAAAAGCAACTATCAGTTGCTACTTCATTGCTCAAAAAGGAAACTCGTTGCTGAGTAACACGTTCCAAGTTTTTACTATTCCCATATTATGAACCTGGCTCTGTCCACCAGGATGCTATATGTTGATGCCGTATGTGCGAGACCTTCATGTCAAAGTGCGCCTACATGCAGCGGACTGTATGGTACTTCATTATGTGTGTATGCCACATCGCCAATGATGAAATGTGCTGTTGGATACTGTATCCACGAATGAACATTCTGAGGCTACAAGCATGAGCTGATACGCATAAGTAATGCAGAAAACGTGACGATGTATACATGCTGCGTTCTTCAATAAAATATCTCCAATCTACCAATAGTGAACACGTGCTACTGATTTCTTTTTAATCTTTCGGGTGCTGGCTGTCTAGGATTTTCTGCTTGCAGTAATCTGTGAACCAGTGGTTACTAACAATGGCTATTGGTCACCTTGACCAGATTTCATCTGAAGAAAAACTTGAGACCGGGGGAACACTGCAAACACATCTGTACGGACCACAATACGAATTTGAGGAGAAATACATTTTTTCTCTTGAAAAGCTTGCTATGAAGCATAATATATTTTATTAACCAAAATATATTGCACGAGTTGCACCCGTAGGAAAATACCCAGCCATCTCATTCAGGCTACAGTGGGCATCAGTGACTCGCACTCATAGTGGCAAGCAATGCAGTAGTCTTTCAATTTCAAATTTCACACGCATTATCATGCACCACCTCGCTGTGTTTAGAGTTTCTGCTCCAGGAAATATCACGGGGAGGGGGGCATATGTGCCCTGGACCAACTTCTAAGGAAACTACTGGTCTCAGGGTGCCTAGGGTAACGAGCAGACAGCCCCGCCGGAAGCTGGCAGACGGCATGAAGCCATTACAAAATTTCCATCGGAATGATGATAGTTGTTTACAAAATTTTATCGGGCAGGTCTTGTGTATGATGTGGGCCATTTGTACACTAATCATGGGACAAAGTATGCGATGGCAGGAGGAACAGGTTAGAAAAAGCTTTGACTACGTTGCTGCTGCTGACAGAAGTGAGCATAGGATTGGGGATCAGATGACGTGGTTGTTATAATACAGCAGGTAACAGTGGTAACATCGTTCTGTGTCGTCATGACATGGCGGCTAAAATGGTGAGCGTTCACCACGGTGAGCGCACAGGCCTGCATGCACTCGTGGGGTGTCCCTTAGCACGACACTCTTCACACGACTCCATTGGCTTGAGTACGATGCCACGACGCGGACCCGGTGCTTTCAGCCATGGTCCGTAGCGTTTCACGAGGGCTGTGCGGAGGATGCCCGCTAGGCACGATAACCCCCGTCCCGTCGAAATGTGATAGCCATCCCGTGAAAGCATCCCCTCTTTCACCTCCTTGTTCCTGGTAAAGACCTTGTGCTGGAAAAGATATTTGAACATATATACGGAATGTTTTTGCAAACAGCACTTCACAAAGACAGCAATACAAATAAACCGGAATTCCTGGTAGGCATGTGCCAGTACTTCGTACGCATTTTATTTTCGGAAAAATTGCGCGATAAAAAGCAACTGGAAACTAGCTTTGTGATACTTGAATTACAAACAGGTACCGCATCAAGACCATCAACTGTTTGTAATTCAAGCACCACAAAGGTAGCCCCAGTTACTTTTTGTCGCACTGTTTTTCCAAAATTAACGAGCATTATAAAATACCTGCCATGACCACCAGGAAGTTCCAGAGTTAGCGTTCGAGAAGCGACTACTCACGTCAATGCTCAACACCGTAGCGTCACCGGCACGGACAGCTGGAATCGTGCGCAGCATCGCGTTATATCCCTGAATTGTGCCAGAAAATTCAGGCCGCCTTGTCTGTGGCATCAGCTTATACAGGAATATATGCTCCGCGTAGCCTTTCGCCACCTCAACGGTATCCTGTGAAAGAAGACCATTCATGGAAATGAATCTTCCCTGGCGTGTCAGAGGAAATGGGTTTTAGCAGCACAGAGATTGAAATCGTTGCAATCTGTACTTACTGAGACTTCCCGCAAAATAGCTGCGGCACTCTTCCCATCCTGGATATCGTTGCCACCGATATACATGACGATCCAGTCTACTGCTAGGTGCAGTCGATGGATTTTTTCTCTCAGACGGGCCGCTGTAGCTCCGGGATAGCTAAAAGTGACGATTTCCACGTCAGAGTCTACGAACAGCCTGTCGCGCGTCATAAACTTCAGCTGGCTACTGCCAACCAACGCGCCTTTCATCGTTTACGTTTCTCTGGGATCACAATGCGTTGTGCGGCGAACTGCAAAGTCAGTTGATCTCCGAAGAAGCTGCAAGGGAGAACCATGCGTGCGTCTGTGGCGTGCGCGAGACGCAGTTGGCGCCGTTGCGTAGTCCTCCTCTCCACAGCTGTCTGGTCGTCTGCTCGCTGAGGTCGACGCGACCACCAAGCCTTTGGCAGCCCGCTCGTGCAGACGCGGATGTTATGTGACGGGGCCCACACAACAAACCCATCGCATGCAAAAATATAAATAAAATCAAATGCGTTTGTGGTGTTTTGCACATTGGTTTAGGGCCTTATGGACCAGCAAAACCAAATATAGTGGGATGACCGTGAGGGTGGGGACGTTTGCCACAAGATTTCGCGGCACGCTACCCAAACCCGGATTTATTTGTCATGAGCATTCTGCATGTATTCCTAAGAATCCTTCGCTGTAGTGGGACGATCATATGTTTAAACACTAAAAACAACAAATTATTTATCGAGCGGTCAAAAGCTTCCTTTTATGAACTGTATATGCACCGCGGAAAGGATGGAAATTCGCCTGCGATCTCTGACGGTGAAAATGAAATCATAGTTCGATTGCCGCGGAAATAAACACTTTCTTTTATTTTTGAATCGGATAGTCCGCAATTGATGCAAACTACACTATGATAAACAGTCGCGTCCGAAATATCGAATATTCAGACAAACAATTCAACACGTCAGCCTGAACAGACTGGAAGACAGGTTGCTTTATCTTGGAATTATGAAATTTTTATCGTGGTTGAGGAAGGCCCGGCTAGCATTAAACCCCATAAAAAAGTAACAACAATACAGTGAAGGAAGTAACAAATCGATACCTGCCGTCTGCACGCACACTGTATCACGAAATTGGCCAAATCCGGCGGCCATTTACTCAAAATCGCCGCCAAAATTTTGGCACGATTTTCGGGTATGTTATGGAGCTATCCTTCCCGAGAACACAGAAAGAAAATTGGAATGGACAAATGGGACTGGCCATCGGGCCCGCTGCGAGCCTGGGGAACACTTAGAGCAGAGGTGGGTTTGGATAGGGCCTCAGTATAGAAATATTGGTGTATGGGCAGGGCACGGGCCTAAAAATCCGGCCCATGCAGTGCTCTACCCCTTCTCAAGAGGCAACTACAGTGCCAAAATGCGCATGACCTGTGCATACGTGCACTGTTTGGTTTGTTTGATAGCTGAAGAAACTCGGGACGGGGGACAAGACAGCCGTTTCTATAGAAAAGCGCTATCACGCATTTTGTTTTCCCAAATGTTCGCGTAAGCCAGACGGACACTTGGTAGTTCGACGAAATGGGCACTTGGACCGTATGACGTGCAACCCATTATTTGAGGGTGAAATCCATACCCGACCCCTAAATCCTCTGACAAGACCCGCCACCCGCGCTCTACCAGAAAATGAAATCCACACCCAACCGGACCCGACCAGCAGGGGCTGCGGCGCCTTTGTTTACTTATTATTTGGTATGATCTTTTCTCTTCGTTGTTGTTGCTGTAGCCGTTGCTTGTTCGTGGCCGACCCGCCAGCAGTGCTTGTGCCAAAAACGCTGCCCGCAACAGTCTCGCTACCCGCGCGGGTGTCAATAATATCACCCGCAACCGACCCGCTACCCGCGGGAAACTCCAAACCGGGATCCGCACCGCAGGATAGAGCGTGTCGTGCAGAACCCTGCCTGCACTACGCCTGAAAACTCCGCACTTCGGCTTTCCTCTTGATCAGCGTCTCACTCTGCTTCACGGAGAGAGCGGTGTCGTGTACGCGGTTGCTCCTCTCTGGCTTTGTTGAAGGACGCTCCTTCTGCTGTTCAAACGCGCCCACCACGCCTGTGGGCCCCAACGTGTGTGAGTGCATGTGTGTGGAATTTTGAGTAGCAAGCCGTAGCCATCTGGCTGACATCTCCTAACCCCTATGTAGAAGAAGAACCGAGACCCGACACAAACATTCAGCTGTCGAGTCTCATGAAGTCTGTTGACGTACATGCCGCACCATGTGTTGTCGAATCCGAACCTGGCACGGGCACGTGCGAAAAACGTAAAGCCCGGCCCGACAAGGCCCGCGCAATGCTCTAAAGGGGAGTGCGAAACCCTATCGAAATTTGCTAGCAGTCCTGTGCGAGCGCACCGGCCTTGAGTTCTACTATGAAATAATGGGAGCGCTTTCACGACACCAATCGACAGCAACGAACGTCATGGTTCAACAGCGTAAGTGTCACTGGCAAGAAAAGCAGGGATGTTTTGCAACGGGATGTTGCAGTGTCATATGACCGTCGACAACCCCGCGTCCTTTCTGGATACTGCTGCCTCTGACAAAAATCGCTATTCAGCTCAACTGGAGTCCCCCGATACTCTCAGGGACACGTGATCCTGTGACACCACGAAAACTGAAAACTACGATTACTATATCACGAATAGACACCTCCACGGACAGTCTCTGCGTATCGGGTGAAAAGCTTTAGCCCGCTGCTACCGATCAGAGCAATCTTCATCCACGAGAAAGCGAGGTGGTAACGGCGGTACGCGACAGTCACACGGCATGTTCGAGAAATGCCAGTAAAACGTAAACAGCAAACGCGAGACAACGAAATCCACCGCGCAAAAGCAAATCGGGGAAAGGAGAAAATCTAAAAATAAAGGAAACACAACCCAGCTCATAGGTCTCCGCCTGTCACGTGGGCTTGTCGTGTCCTCCAATCAGAGACGCGATGGACTTCTTACAAAGTCGGAGGAGTGAGGGCCCTCCTCACTCCTCCGACTTGTGGCGCCATCTATCGCAGAAAAAAGTTCATTTTTGAGTTGAGACGTATGTGATATGTCCTCTTAAGCACTCGAGTCTTCGTATGTACAGGGTGTGTGCAGAAAAACATGACCCGCATTTCTACATGTAACTCCTTGTTTACTTAGCCGAGGAACTTCCGGTGGCGCACGACGGCGTATTTATGCGTGCGAAAGCTACAAAAAAATCCTGGAAGCCATACTCAGTGTAAAAAAATAAACAGAGCGCGAAAACATGGGCTTCCATGCATTAGAATAAGGCGGTCATGATAGTGCATTGTAGTGAATTTCCGTCTCATGAGAGTTATGTGTAGGCACCGCTAGGGGTACTGCCGATGAGCATCCATGTGGGACATCGTTTCGATTTATGCACTGATAGCTCCCCTAGCGGTACTTGAACACAACTCTCGTACGTGCATCATTTTGCCCTTTCACATACACCCTGTTGTCCACCATGTTGCCCTATTCTGATGCACGGAAGCCGACGGTTTCGTTGTTCCGTTTACTTTTTAAGCTGGGTATGGCTTCCACAATTTTTCTACAGATTTCGCACGCATAAATGCGCCATCGTGCGCCACCGGAAGTTCGTTAGTTAGGTAGGCAACAAGCTATGTGCCTAAATGCGGGTCATGTTTTTCTGCACACACCCTGTATTTGTCCTTTCTATGTGTTCCAGCCGCAGGACATCAATTGTCTCACGTTGCAAACGAAGCTACCTTACACTACCCTGACTAGAATAAGCTGAACGCTAACGGAACCTAAACTAATCTAACAACCACAACACTGCATGTAGGAAGCCGACTTGCAGAATGGTGACGCCAACAAAAGAATGTCCAGACGATGCATTATGCTTCATCATTATGCATCAAGTTAGGCGCCCATTTGGCAAAAGCGAGCATATAGTTGTCAAGACCCGCACGGGAGTACCGTGATGTTGAAACACCACTCTGGACACTTCCTCCAACATTTCATTACTCATCCAAGTTGAATTATGCGTGCTAATGTGGTTATACGTCGAGATATAACTTACTATTTTCCGTAGATGAATCCCTGTTTCTCTCACTCGAGCATGCGGCCTGTGTCTTGCTCCTTCAGGTCCTGTTCTGCGTTCTTCACAAAACTGTTTTGTTGTCCTGTACAATGCTGGTGCACTAAGGGAGCACGGAACAAAGGGTGTTTTCAAAATAATGAAGATCCCAATAGCCCCTTAATTGACGGAGTACCTCATTTCAAATAGCTCGAAGTGAAAAGTAAACACTCGAAGCCACTTTGCCACTACTAGAACCGCGCTGAAGCTTTGAGCCGCCGAATCTGCCCTGTGTGCGCGCGGGGAAATTACACAAGTTCAACATAAGAAAAGCAACTGGGAACGAGATTACAGGAAGTGACGTCATTTCTCAGCGTGAGGCAAGGCGGGTCGTTTTTTTGAATAGATGGCGTAAGTTTTTTGTCTTTATTTGAAATAATTTAGCGTTTTTATTGAAAATAACTGCTTAATATCGATAGATTAGTCGTTCCTCTACCTGCTGCAACCGTTTTTCTTTCTTTATACACGATTAAACTATAGTTAACACGATTTTGCTGCATGTCGTCCCCAGCGACGGATTATTATGCTTTTGTCATTTTTCCTAGTCTAGTCCTCATATCACGGAACACACTGACGCCAAATATCAATTGATTAGTGCATTCTGCGTCTAAATACATCTACTTCTCTTCATATATCCGCTGTTTTATTACAGGATTCCCCCTTCACGTTTGCTGAAGGAGCACAGAATCCACGGCTACATGCGCACACTAAGCAATGCTATATTGTCCCTAAATACGTTACCAAGACCATTTCAGAAATTGAACTCATTTAATTTGACTAATGAACTACCTCACGCGACACACCTCCTGGCCGAAGCATTTCTTCGCATTTCAATGTAAAGCTCACAAGAGTGTTTTTTAATCCAGCCTTAATATAACTCTACTAAAGTAGTAGGCATTATGGTATATTCCAGAAATCAGTTTCACCTCCTTTCCCCAATTTTTTTCAGCACTCCACTCTCACACTTAACGGCATGACACATCTCCCATCCACTTACCGATGATTCTTTCCAATCTTAGAAATTTTACTCCCCCACTGAGTCTAAATATATTTATGTTGTCTGTAACTAGAAAGCATGCCCTGCCCTAGAAATGAATTTCATGTCATTTGTTCAATTCTTTATTTCCAGAAATTACATGGTTTGTCCTACATTCCATCCAAGCCGTCAGCAGAAATTATTGCATGTTTTAAAAATATTTCTTCACTGCTCAGACTAAACATATATAGAGCCTACAACTAGAAATCAAGCTGTGCTCTAGAAATGCATTTAATGCCATTTGGTAAATTTCTTATGTGCAGAAATGACACGTTTGATCCTGCACTCCACCTCCCAAGTTGTCATCGGAATGTTTTGCGTATGTTAAAAATATTCCTCCCGCACTCAGACTAACCATATTTATATAATATAGCGTCTCATCAACAACTAATCAACATGCCTTCCCCTAGAAATGAATTTCATTTCATTCGCTTCATTTTTTATTCACATAATGACCACATTTTAAAAACACTGCAGAAGTTTGCAAAGTTTCTTTCCATTTCTCCCCACTGATATTCAATAGTCAATTCAATCAAATTCCATATCCTATAGGCAGACATTCTGAAGCATTCTAGAAGCAAATTTCATGTCATATGTTCATTGCTTTACCACTCAACTCAACTTGCACGTTCCAGGGCGTGTCATCTCTCCGAACCACCTGCCGATGTTTCTTTCCAATGTTCAAAATATTTTTACCTCACACACATTCAAGGTAAGTTCATACTCTATACATGGGTTGCACGTGACGTCACACCATAGCTTTCCTAGTGCTTTTTCCCTCTTTCTTTAGGGCCGTTGCAACCCATCTATAAATATACACATTCTAAACCCTTCCAGAAATCAATTTCACCTTACTTCCCACTGCTTTATTCACTCACCTCATGCATTTTGCTGCACGTCCCATTTTTGAAGCACTTGCCTAAGTTTCTTTCCAATCTTAAAAATTTCTCTAAGATTAAATTAAATTAAATTAAATTTCTCTTCTCTGTGATTCAGTTGAAGTCTCTATCCTTCAAATACGCACTCTGATGTCCCCAGAAACCAATTTCACCTCATTTACTCAATGCTTTCCACGCACACCACTGACATTTCGCTGAATGGCCCATCTCCGAGGCACTTGCCGACATTTCTTTCATATGTTAAAAATATTTCCACCCCAACTGGATGCAATTTACGTCCATATCCTATAAGTAGACACTCTGTAGTTTTCCAGAAACCAATTTCACCTCCTTTGCTCAATGCTTTCCCTACCAAACTCTTACATTTCGCTGCAGTACGCATCTCCGAGGCACTTGCCGACATTTCTTTCATATGTTAAAAATATTTCCACCCCAACTGGATGCAGTTTAGGTCCATATCCTATAAGTAGACACTCTGTAGTTTTCCAGAAACCAATTTCACCTCCTTTGCTCAATGCTTTCCCTACCAAACTCTTACATTTCGCTGCAGTACGCATCTCCGAGGCACTTGCCGACATTTCTTTCATATGTTAAAAACATTTCCACCCCAACTGGATGCAGTTTAGGTCCATATCCTATAAATAGACACTCTGTAGTTTTCCAGAAACCAATTTCACCTCATTTGCTCAATGCTTTCCCCACCAAACTCTTACATTTCGCTGAACGGCCCATCTCCGAGGCACTTGCCGACAATCTCTCATATGTTAAAAATATTTCCACCCCAACTGGATGCAGTTTAGGTCCATATCCTATAAATAGACACTCTCTAGTTTTCCAGAAACCAATTTCACCTCATTTGCTCAATGCTTTCCCCACCAAACTCTTACATTTCGCTGAACGGCCCATCTCCGAGGCACTTGCCGACATTTCTCTCATATGTTAAAAATATTTCCACCCCAACTGGATGCAGTTTAGGTCCATATCCTACAAATAGACACTCTGTAGTTTTCCAGAAACCAATTTCACCTCATTTGCTCAATGCTTTCCCTACCAAACTCTTACATTTCGATGAAAGGCCCATCTCCGAGGCACTTGCCGACATTTCTCTCATATGTTAAAAATATTTCCACCCCAAATGGATGCAGTTTAGGTTCATGTCCTATAAATAGACACTCTGTAGTTTTCCAGAAACCAATTTCACCTTCTTTGCTCAACGCTTTCCCTACCAAACTCTTACATTTCGATGAAAGGCCCATCTCCGAGGCACTTGCCGACATTTCTCTCATATGTTAAAAATATTTCCACCCCAACTGGATGCAGTTTAGGTCCATATCCTATAAGTAGACACTCTGTAGTTCTCCAGAAACCAATTTCACCTCATTTGCTCAATGCTTTCCCCACCCACCTCTTACATTTTGCTGAACGGCCCATCTCTGAGGCACTTGCCGACATTTCTCTCATATGTTAAAAATATTTCCACCCCAACTGGATGCAGTTTAGGTCCATATCCTATAAGTAGACACTCTGTAGTTCTCCAGAAACCAATTTCACCTCATTTGCTCAATGCTTTCCCCACCCACCTCTTACATTTCGCTGAACGGCCCATCTCCGAGGCACTTGCCGACATTTCTCTCATATGTTAAAAATATTTCCACCCCAACTGGATGCAGTTTAGGTCCATATCCTATAAGTAGACACTCTGTAGTTCTCCAGAAACCAATTTCACCTCATTTGCTCAATGCTTTCCCCACCCACCTCTTACATTTCGCTGAACGGCCCATCTCCGAGGCACTTGCCGACATTTCTCTCATATGTTAAAAATATTTCCACCCCAACTGGATGCAGTTTAGGTCCATATCCTATAAGTAGACACTCTGTAGTTTTCCAGAAACCAATTTCACCTCATTAGCTCAATGCTTTCCCTACCAAACTCTTACATTTCGCTCAAAGGGCCATCTCCGAGGCACTTGCCGACATTTCTTTCATATGTTAAAAATATTTCCACCCCAACTGGATGCAGTTTAGGTCCATATCCTATAAGTAGACACTCTGTAGTTCTCCAGAAACCAATTTCACCTCATTTGCTCAATGCTTTCCCCACCCACCTCTTACATTTCGCTGAACGGCCCATCTCCGAGGCACTTGCCGACATTTCTCTCATATGTTAAAAATATTTCCACCCCAACTGGATGCAGTTTAGGTCCATATCCTATAAGTAGACACTCTGTAGTTTTCCAGAAACCAATTTCACCTCATTAGCTCAATGCTTTCCCTACCAAACTCTTACATTTCGCTCAAAGGGCCATCTCCGAGGCACTTGCCGACATTTCTTTCATATGTTAAAAATATTTCCACCCCAACTGGATGCAGTTTAGGTCCATATCCTATAAGTAGACACTCTGTAGTTCTCCAGAAACCAATTTCACCTCATTTGCTCAATGCTTTCCCTACCAAACTCTTACATTTCTCTCAAAGGGCCATCTCCGAGGCACTTGCCGACATTTCTCTCATATGTTAAAAATATTTCCACCCCAACTCGATGCAGTTTAGGTCCATATCCTATAAATAGACACTCTGTAGTTTTCCAGAAACCAATTTCACCTCATTTGCTCAATGCTTTCCCTACCAAACTCTTACGTTTCGCTGCAGTACGCATCTCCGAGGCACTTGCCGACATTTTTTTCCAATGTTAAAAATATTTCTAATGCAGCGATAATCAATTTTAGTCCATATCGTATATGTGGATAATAGGAATCTATCCAGTAATTGAGCATCAAGTAAAGAAAATTTATGCATGCCAGGAAATTCATTTCCTTCGCCATGGCACGTTTTCTTTTTTTTTCTTTTTTTTGTAAGTTTGCATGTTTCCTGGTACAGCATACCTCTCAACCTTCGAAGAAATGCTTTGAAATGTGAGAAAATATTGCTGTCGCACTGCTGCAAGACTTAATGTGCTACTTTTACGAGTACAGGTTCTCGAGTATTGTACATGTTGTTACTGTAACTGTTTCCGCTTCGGTTTTTTTGGCAGTTACATTTCATTAAATGTATGCTGTACAACTTCTCGTGTTGCTGTACTTTGCTCTTGGTATTTTCTTTTTCACACCTCTGACATTTTTCTCTGAACTTCACGTAGGTGGAGAATGGGTGCTTTGACAGACCACCTTCCAAGCTGGATCGTCTAGCAAAGGAACTAGGACAACACAGCCATCTAACCAAACAATTCCTGCAGCTCTTGTGAATTCATATGGTAATGTAATTTCTAAATCTAACCAAAATAAACAGCTGTTGCCACATTTTATATCATATTTATTTTGAACTCCAAAGTATAATATCATGTCTACATACATATGTAACATTTTTTACATTTCACAATCTCGAATAGCACTTTCTTTTCTGCATTACATCCTGTAGACTGTAATCGACAATATCACAATTTTGTCAATCCAGCCAGTATTCAGAAAATGGTGCATTTAACGCATACCAATTAACGATGTAGTGGTGTGAGGCTAAAGTTGTACCTTCAAAGACGTCAAGGTAGAGAAACGGAGGAGTTGTTAGACAAATAAGTCCAGTACATTGCATTCACCAATTTTTCGATGAATCACTGTAGAGTCGCTCAAGAAGTTGCATTGTAGTACAGTAGCCATGCTCACATCTCTTTTAACCCATTTAAAGAGGCACTGCTTAGTATCGGGTGCTTGCTTTATTCTGGCTTGCGTAGACTTGAAACAGGCTTACGAACTCGACTCTTCAATGTTGCTGCTGTCAGAAGAAGAGCATCAGGGAAACGGGGACTTGGATGTGTATATCTTCGATGGGCGTTACCAAAGCTCTGTGCACCCATAGTGTTTCTCTTTATCATAGTGTGGACAGATCACGTGACGTTCGCACATGAAGGATAGTTCACGGAAAAATGATGCTCAGCAGGTGGAACGTTCTCGATGGCATTGTGTCATGTGTTCTTGCTCTTGTGGTAACCAAAACTAGAGGACGTGGTCTTCCTCAACACAGACAGTGATGGAATGTCCAAGTGGCACATGTTTCTGGCCCCTCGCATGGGCACTGCTGTTACAACTTACTGCCTGGCACGTTGTTATTCTTGCAGTCTGCAAAAGGTCTTTTTTTGTGGCCACGTTGCCTAAATCGTGAATCAGTTGAACCATTTTCCTGGATCACAGTAACGTGGCGAAGTCCTAGAAGTGGCAGTGCTTGCTCTACATGTCCTGCTTGATGCATGTGGAAATGATCTGCATGTATACTTGCTGTCTTGTTTCTGGCAACAGATACATATAACTGATCTTCGTGCCCTCAATTTCATTGAAGTAGTGTGGTATATTTGGACATCTTGATTAGCAACAATTAGTTTCTGTCTTTCATACTCTCCGGTTTCCTTTTCCTGGATTGACGAAATTGTTTGGGTTGTCTTCTTTTTGTTTGTTTTTTTCTTCTTCCCTTTTTCGTAGATTGCGCTGCGTTTCGTCTGATAGTTGCAGGAAGGTTAGCACACCATTTCTTGTACCTGTCGTGCATAACATTGCAGACTCTTTCACCATGTTTTGGCTTTCGTACATGGAATATTTACAACCTTTTTACATTCCCACACTACCTTATGTGACTGTGCTTATAAACATCGCTTTAACATTCTTGGTGCCCTTTCTTCATCACATGCTCTTGTTTTTCCTTTTTCTGCAGACACTTCATGCCACTTCAACTTTATATGCTTCTCTTATGGCACATGTGTACTTTGTTCTCTGACTGGCAAAGCACATAATTTCCAAGCATTTCAAATTTTTGAGAAGTTTATGGCTTCATCTCACCACATGTTGTCTCTTTTAATGAATGCACCGTTGTCTGAAGCCTACTTGCACTGACAAATTGTACTGTTCATTGCTAGGTTTTCAGGACTGCTTTATGCCATATGTGGTACTAGGCCGCTGAATAAGTAACTTGTGTGTATGCTGTTTGTGGAAACTTAAAAGAATTGTGGACGAAATATACTGTTTTTTAATTATGCTGTCTCCTTGATAATCTCCACTGTGAAGATGTTCTTTTTTTTTTTTGGTACTTCACCTTTGTGCACTGCGACCATAATAGAAATCAGGGTGGTAATCTATTCTTTTGTAGGCATATGTTTTTTTTTTTTCTTATGTTTGAATAGAAAAGGCATGCTTAACCTATTTCGAGATATATCCAAATACAGTTTTAAGAAATGTAAAGGAAAAACTGAATGTAGAGCTTTACATTACAAATTATTTTTCTTTTACCCTGTTTCATTCCTATGGCAAAATTTGTAAGGTATTATTTTGTGCGCTGCCCTAGCTCCACATCTTCGAGATGTTTCATTTAATTTCAAAATTCCTTTATGCACTAGCATGAAATACTAGTTTGTTTAGTTTCTAGGACACGTACTTGCCTATACAAACTGCACTGTTGCGGAATGATTTGTTATTACAGTTTAGTGCTACACGCTTAACCCAACTATGTGCTACCACTTATGGTAATGCCAAACCCTTTCATTTCTTTTTTCTTTATAAACATATCCCCCCAACCCCTCAAATCTATCAAAGGAGAAGCTGAGCCAACTGTGGTCAGCCTGCCACTTTAATACAGTCAAACTCCTTTATAGCGATCACCTTTTTAACTAAAATACCACTACAGCAAATTTTGTTGTGGTCCCGCTAGAGCCCTATAGGTCCAATAATGGACATCCTTTTTAACAAAAATACCTTTACTGCGAATTCTTTTTGCTGTCCCCTGAGTTTCGTTGTGAAGGAGTTTGACTGTAAGTGCCAGAAAGATTTTGAGGTGGAAAAATAAATACGAGCACAAATGAGACGCTGAAGTGACCATAAGTGACATTGAAATGATAATTTATTTTGCACAGTTGAAATACTGAGAAGAAAAGAAAGTAAGCTCACTCAGCCTGTGTATTGGCTATTAAACGGTCCATATGACACTGTGCTCCGTGTTGGCACTGCAGCAAGTGCGATTGTTACCTGCAATGAGATATGTAGTTGGTGGACTACATATTTTGTCCTTCTTAAGCTGTAGAAGACTAAGAGTGCATTGCTGAGCTGTGGAAGAAAGAAAGAAATTCAGAATTGACGAAGCATGTGGCGACATTTCGGAATGTGTACAGTTCTCTGATACAACTCTTTGAATTACGTATGTTAAAGTAGCGACACAGTGGTTAAGACTTGAAGCTGAAGCGACTGCAAGATTACCCTGATGCATGGGCATAGTTCAACTCCTTCCTCAACTTTTACAGCTTCTTTAACTGTGAATTCTCAATTCATTAACAGTATTGACTGATTTGACTTGTTAACGCATGGTCTGTTTCGTTGAATTAACAAAACCGAGGTACATGTTTCAACATACAGCACACCAGCTGGCTTTGCAGCACTTATCTTTCTTCACGAAGTTACGTTGAATGTATGTGGAGTAGAAATATTTTTAATATCGGAAAGAAAAATTGGCATGCATTTGGTGATGCACTGCATGCTGGAAGGAGGAAGTTCAGTGTTGCCAAAATGCTTGAGTTTGTCTACTTGAAGGAAAAACACTTATATCGAGCATGAGTGTGGCACAAGTATTTTTAACATTGGAAAGAAATTTCTCAAACTACTACAGACAGGAGTACTGTTTTTAAATTTTGGCCAGCGTGTGAACATAAGGAGTGAATGCGATGAAATTGATTTCTGGATTGCTTCAGGATGTCTGAAATTGAATCTCAGTGAGGTGAAAACATTTTTAACACTGGGAATGAACATTTACAAGTGCTTTGGAAATGGGCATTGCAGCTACAGACAGGATGTGGGTGGTAAAGCATTGAGCAAATGAGGTGAAATTGGTTTCTGGAGAGCTACAGAGTGTCTACTTATAGGATATGGACCTAAACGGCATCCAGTTGGGGTGGAAATATTTTTAACATATGAGAGAAATGTCGGCAAGTGCCTCGGAGATGGGCCCTTTCAGCGAAATGCAAGAGTTTGGTAGGGAAAGCATTGAGCAAAGGAGGTGAAATTGGTTTCTGGAAAACTACAGAGTGTGTACTTATAGGATATGGACCTAAACTGCATCCAGTTGGGGTGGAAATATTTTTAACATATGAAAGAAACATCGGCAAGTGCCTCGGAGATGCGTACTGCAGCGAAATGTAAGAGGTGGGTGGGGAAAGCGTTGAGCAAATGAGGTGAAATTGGTTTCTGGAAAACTACAGAGTGTCTACTTATAGGATATGGACCTAAACTGCATCCAGTTGAGGTGGAAATATTTTTAACATATGAGAGAAATGTCGGGAAGTGCCTCGGAGATGGGCCTTTCATCGAAATGTAAGAGTTTGGTAGGGAAAGCGTTGAGCAAAGAAGGTGAAATTGGTTTCTGGAAAACTACAGAGTGTCTATTTATAGGACATGAACCTAAACTGCATCCATTTGGGGTGGAAATATTTTTAACATATGAGAGAAATGTCGGCAAGTGCCTCGGAGATGGGCCTTTCATCGAAATGTAAGAGTTTGGTAGGGAAAGCATTGAGCAAATGAGGTGAAATTGGTTTCTGGAAAACTACAGAGTGTCTATTTATAGGATATGGACCTAAACTGCATCCAGTTGGGGTGGAAATATTTTTAACATATGAGAGAAATGTCAGGAAGTGCCTCGGAGATGGCCCTTTGAGCGAAATGTAAGAGTTTGGTAGGGAAAGCATTGAGCAAATGAGGTGAAATTGGTTTCTGGAAAACTACAGAGTGTCTACTTATAGGATATGGACCTAAATTGCATCCAGTTGGGGTGGAAATATTTTTAACATATGAGAGAAATGTCTGGAAGTGCCTCGGAGATGGGCCTTTCATCGAAATGTAAGAGTTTGGTAGGGAAAGCATTGAGCAAATGAGGTGAAATTGGTTTCTGGAAAACTACAGAGTGTCTATTTATAGGATATGGACCTAAACTGCATCCAGTTGGGGTGGAAATATTTTTAACATATGAGAGAAATGTCAGGAAGTGCCTCGGAGATGGCCCTTTGAGCGAAATGTAAGAGTTTGGTAGGGAAAGCATTGAGCAAATGAGGTGAAATTGGTTTCTGGAAAACTACAGAGTGTCTACTTATAGGATATGGACCTAAATTGCATCCAGTTGGGGTGGAAATATTTTTAACATATGAGAGAAATGTCGGGAAGTGCCTCGGAGATGGCCCTTTGAGCGAAATGTAAGAGTTTGGTGGGGAAAGCATTGAGCAAATGAGGTGAAATTGGTTTCTGGAAAACTTCAGAGTGTCTGTTTGTAGGATATGGACCTAAACTGCATCCAGTTGGGGTGGAAATATTTTTAACATATGAGAGAAATGTCGACAAGTGCCTCGGAGATGGGCCTTTCATCGAAATGTAAGAGTTTGGTAGGGAAAGCATTGAGCAAATGAGGTGAAATTGGTTTCTGGAAAACTACAGAGTGTCTATTTATAGGATATGGACCTAAACTGCATCCAGTTGGGGTGGAAATATTTTTAACATATGAGAGAAATGTCGGGAAGTGCCTCGGAGATGGCCCTTTGAGCGAAATGTAAGAGTTTGGTAGGGAAAGCATTGAACAAATGAGGTGAAATTGGTTTCTGGAAAACTACAGGGTGTCTACTTATAGGGTATGGACCTAAATTGCATCCAGTTGGGGTGGAAATATTTTTAACATATGAAAGAAATGTCGGCAAGTGCCTCGGAGATGGGCCATTCAGCGAAATGTCAGTGGTGTGTGTGGGAAGCATTGAGTAAATGAGGTGAAATTGGTTTCTGGGGACATCAGAGTTCGTATTTGAAGGATAGAGACTTCAATTGAATCACAGTGGGGTAGAGAAATTTTTAAGATTGAAAAGAAACTTAGGCAAGTGCTTCAAAAATGGGATGTGCAGCATAATGCATGAGGCGAGTGAATAAAGCAGTGGGAAGTAAGGTGAAATTGATTTCTGGAAGGGTTTAGAATGTGTATATTTATAGAGTATGAACTTACCTTGAATGTGTGTGAGGTAAAATATTTTGAACATTGGAAAGAAACATCGGCAGGTGGTTCGGAGAGATGACACGCCCTGGAACGTGCAAGTTGAGTGGTGAAATAATTGAGTGACTGACATGAAACCTGTTTATCGAGTGCTTGAGAATATCTACTTATGGGATATGCACTTACCTTGGCCTGAGTGTGGTTGAAATATTTTTAGTAGAAATTTCGCATGTAAGACTGCTTAGGACAGGAGCAGTATTTCCAAAATGTGTCCATTATGTGAACAAAACATGGAGTGAGTAAGATGAAATTCATTTGTGGATTGCTTCAGGGTTTCTACTTATCAAAACGTGAACTTATCTTGAGCCAGAGTGAGGTAGAGATATTTTTAACATTTCAAGGAAATGGGCAAGCGCTTCGAAAATGAGCCATGCAGCGAAATTTGTAGGGTGAGTGATGAAAGGAATTGGGAAATAAGGTGAAATTGATACATGGAATGCATCAGAATGTCTATTTATAGATTATGAACTTACCTTGAATGTGTGTGAGGCCGAAATATTTTTAAATTTGGAAAGAAATATCAACAGGTGTTTCGGAGGTCGTGCCCTGGAATGTGCAAGTTGAGTGGTAAAGCAATGAACATATGACATGAAATTTGCTTCTAGAATGCTTCAGAATGTCTGCTTATAGCATATGGAATTTGATTGAATTGACTATTGAATATCAGTGGGGAGAAATGGAAAGAAACTTCGCAAACTTCTGCAGACGCGCGCTGTATTTTCAAAATGTGGTCATTATGTGAATAAAAAATGAAGTGAATGAAATGAAATTCATTTCTAGGGGAAGGCATGATGATTAGTTGTACGCTATATTATATAAATATGGTTAGTCTGAGTTCAGGAGAAATACGCAAAACATTCCGATGACAACTTGGGAGGTGGAGTGCCGGATCAAATGTCTCATTTCTGCACATAAGAAATTTACCAAATGGCATTAAATGCATTTCTAGAGCACAGCTTGATTTCTAGTTGTAGGCTCTATATATGTTTAGTCTGAGCAGTGAAGAAATATTTTTAAAACATGCAATAATTTCTGCTGACGGCTTGGATGGAATGTAGGACAAACAATGTAATTTCTGGAAATAAAGAATTGAACAAATGACATGAAATTCATTTCTAGGGCAGGGCATGCTTTCTAGTTACAGACAACATAAATATATTTAGACTCAGTGGGGGAGTAAAATTTCTAAGATTGGAAAGAATCATCGGTAAGTGGATGGGAGATGTGTCATGCCGTTAAGTGTGAGAATGGAGTGATGAAAAAAATTGGGGATAGGAGGTGAAACTGATTTCTGGAATATACCATAATGCCTACTACTTTAGTAGAGTTATATTAAGGCTGGATTAAAAAACACTCTTGTGAGCTTTACATTGAAATGCGAAGAAATGCTTCGGCCAGGAGGTGTGTCGCGTGAGGTAGTTCATTAGTCAAATAAAATGAGTTAAATTTCTGGAGTGGTCTTGGTAACGTATTTAGAGACAATATAGCTATACTTACTCTGCGAATGTAGCCGTGGATTCTGTGCTCCTTCAGAAAACGTGAACTAAGGGGGGAATCCTGTAATAAAACAGCGGATATATGAAGAGAAGTAGATGTATTTAGACGCAGAATGCACTAATCAATTGATATTTGGCGTCAGTGTGTTCCGTGATATGAGGACTAGACTAGGAAAAATGACAAAAGCATAATAATCCGTCGCTGGGGACGACATGCAGCAAAATCGTGTTAACTATAGTTTAATCGTGTATAAAGAAAGAAAAACGGTTGCAGCAGGTAGAGGAACGACTAATCTATCGATATTAAGCAGTTATTTTCAATAAAAACGCTAAATTATTTCAAATAAAGACGAAAAACTTACGGCATCTATTCAAAAAAACGACCCGCCTTGCCTCACGCTGAGAAATGACGTCACTTCCTGTAATCTCGTTCCCAGTTGCTTTTCTTATGTTGAACTTGTGGTTCAGCCTGCGCGCGGCCATATTTCCCAAACTTTCCATGATGATGATAACGATGTAACCGTAAAACTAGCGCAAGATATGGCTCGAGAGCACCAAGAGCTTCAGGAAGAGAGTCTGTCACCGCTTCAAGGAAGATTTAGCGGCATTACAAAACGATATGCCCGTTCCCAAATGGGAGAGTCTCTTTGCCGGCTATCAGCCTACCCCACGTGACTCTTCAACTCTTCTTCTTTTTTTTTTTTTTATTCTCTCCCCCTCCTTTTACTCGTCCTCCTCGTGGACGCGCGCTTTTCAAACCTCCGTCAAAGTGATCACGATCAGGGCCGGCGAAAGAAATTACGGGCCCCGGCTGCTCTACCGTTTCGCCGGCCCTGGGTTAGATCATAACATGCAGCTACTCCCATTTACTTTTATGCTCTTTGACGAAATATTGCATAATTTTGGGGGATCGAGAAGGGTTAAAAATTGGCAATGAAAAAATGGCTAGGAAGCAAGCGAGCTGGTGAAGATGATGCATAATGTAAAAACCCTGAGACTAGGGAACACGAAGGTTCGTGTTGTCTCTGTCCCTTCGTGTTCCCTAGCCTCGAGGTTTTTACATTATGCATTAAAAATTGGGCTGTTCAGTTTTCTTGGATCATGATTAAAAGCGTTAAAACCTCAGTGGCGGGGAGCTAAAAAGACAGACACAGACACACAGATGGGGGGGGGGGGGTATGGATACACCCCTGCATCTGCCACTTGGTGGGGGGGGGGGGGTCACGCGAAATCTTTTTCAACAGTCACTGATCTTAGCCAGTGGATGGCAAACCGTGCAGATTTGAGTCGGTTTAAATCATTATCGAAAGTGATCACACAAGGTGTCCAGAGGAACATTTTAGGAACTAGCCTAGAACATTAATTAATTAGATGCGATACCTTCATCTACGCTCCTTGAGGCAGCAGTGTCAAACAGGAAGAGGGGCCGTAGCAGGAAACTGCTGGGAACTCAGACAACCCTTAGGTATAGAGACTACGTCAACTACGTAACAGAGAAAAGCGAAAACGGTTGAGAGCATTAAACAGTTTAATTGAACAAAAGTCTCATTTTTCGTAATTTAACTGTTTAGTGCTCTCAACCATTTTCACTCTACCTGTGAATCGTTCTTGCGGGAAGCTTGCACATTGTTTTTCTTTCACGTTATACGATACATAATGGAGAAATTAACATACACTCGGAACAAATTTCTTCGGGGAAGAAACTGCCGAAATGGTGAATAAGACACTCAAAAAGCGTGCAGTTATATGGGTTGCCCTTTAATATCTGCAAACAACGTTGGACTTTCACCAGCTCCAGTAGTGTGGGGGACGAGATGTAGGTTCTACGGACATTCACACAACAACCTGCTAAAATATCGGTGCAAACAACACATTGTCTCTTCCTTTCATGAAGCACGAATGCATACTTTGTCTGTTGCTCGCAGCGTAAACGGTAAAGGCCACGTAGCACTTCCTAATTGCAGCTGAGAATGCTGTGGTGTACGGTTTGGATTACGTGCACTCTCTAATGGTGGATGCAACAATCTGTAACACTATAACTACAGTCACTATATACGCTTAAGCTATATTAAGCTTAAGCTTATATATAGTGACTGTAACTATAACCTTGCAGGTCTCCTATGAATCAGACGGACAGTTTGAAAACTTCTATGCCGATTCCGCACGCATTTCTTCATCCATGCGTGCTGGATACACCATGCGGCTTCGCGTGCGATAACGCTCAGGTGATACAGTCGCAGTTCCTCTATGTGCATTTTACAAGCGTCTGCAAAAGAGTTCGGAAAATCCGAGACGGCCTAGCAGCATTCTGGACTGTGGCACTTTATTATCAGAAAGGAGAACAAAGTCTATAAAAATAATCACTATTAAAATCGCCAAAACCCGCAGTGGCGGGGAGCTAAAAAGACAGACAAAAACACATTGCACTGACTGGCAAACCAAGAACTTCATTATCTTTCAATCCCGCTTAAACCTGACCTTCTCAAGGTTGCCGCTCTTCCAACTGGTCTGCCTTATCCCGAGTTCTAACAAGGTAGTAGCTCATAAGCACCAAATGCTCATAACCTCCAAACGCTCATATGCACCGAAAAAAAGTTGGTGGTTTTGAGCGTTTGGTGGAAATGAGCAGGAGGGGAGAACCCGCTCATAAGCATCAAACGTCCAGAACATCCGAATGCTCATATGCACCGAAAGGCGGGAGACCACAAAGGCCGGGTCTTCCTCTCCCGCATTTGGAACAAGGTCATAGGGTGAGAAAGGTGGAATGAATGGCGACTACCAAGGCCGCTTAACGTGTCAGTTTGAAGTTTATGTAACATCTTGGTCCTGCTTGTATGTAGTCAGAACGAATTTTTATGGAAGTTTATTTTTATCTATCGTGAGTCAATTGGTGTTTGAACGCCGTAGTGTCCGCCCATTTGGTCGAACGCCGTTTGGTCTAATGACGTTTGATCGAAGGCGTTTGATCGAACGCCGCTTGGTCGAAAACCGTTTGATCGAAAGCCGGTTGATCGATGCCTTTTGTTCGAAAGACGTTTGTTCGAAGGGAGTTCAAAACTGCATGCACTGTGTCATCCGCACCTCTTTTTCTGTAACTTTTGACTCGAGCATACGGAGCTGGCAATCAGGGTGCTCTGCTTTTTTTCATTTTTATTATTATTATTTCTTTTCCTTTTTTTTTGCAGGGATACCGCTGGTTACTTGCAGACGTTTGTAATTTACGAACCAGTCGGACACATGTTCAAGAAAGTTGCCCCAGGTTGGGAGCAGCCGATAGTCTGTGTTTCTTCTGAGCACCCTTCTCATTGCTGGTGACATATTTAAAGGGAACGGTCTGAAACGGGATAGCCATATGTGCGCGAAAGCCACTCCAAGTCTGTGGATGCTAAGAAGGAAATTTCGCCATGGCACAACGAAAGATATTAAATTAACAGCATATAAAACCTTAGTTCAACCTCGTTTAGTGTATGCATCTGCAATCTGGGTCACTACACATGCACGCTATCCAAAAAAAATAGAGAAAGTACAAAGATCTGCTGCCCTGCTTATCTTGTCTAGGTTTCGAAGGACTTCTTCGGTTACATGTCTGTTGCAAGAACTAAATTTAGATTCACCTGCACATAGGCATAAGTGCATTACATAAGCACCTGCATAAGTAAATAAACTAAAACTGTTCTTTCTCCTATACAATGGTCAGTTGATTGTCAGAAACAATAATACATTGTTAAAATTTATCCACATTCAACAGGAATAAATAATCGAAAAATGTCATTAATTTATTTTTTATTTATTTGCCAAGAATGTTTAATACTTGAAATCAATTATTATTTGACAAAGTGGGTTAGCATGAGGAATATGTTTACGAGCAAACAGATTACACGCAGTTAAATGTTGCTTAGGATAACGGCATTTAGAACTCCGGCGTTCAACACTCCAAGTGAACCAATAAAAAATCGATAAAACGACCGCTGCCGTTTCGATCTTCGATTAAATGTCTTTCGACCAAATCATATGTCGGCACAGTTCCTATAGAAGTCGACCAGGATGCACATTCCCCAATGCCGTCAGTCGTGACGTTGCCCACCTCTGTGAGGCCAACAACGGCGAGACCTTTCATCGTCACCACAGTGAATTAAATTCGCCTACCTGAGGTAGAGTGTGGTTGACAAAACGTGCAAGAGAAAATGTGGCCGATGAACGGATATCAACATGGAACGCCGTCGACTCCATAGCGCCTTAAGCTACATAAACGAGTAAACACAAGAGAAAACGAGTAGTAAAAATAAACTGAAGAAATAACATTAAACTGAATATATGTTAGAGGTTCAACGATAACACCCAGTGAGCTTGAACTAGCGGTGCAGGAAGGAGGATTGACGCTGCACAGCGTCGCAGTCAGGCACTGGCGTCATCGAATGGTTCTGTAGCATTCGCTACAGTTCCACAGTATAAAGTCTGCATCGTGAAGCGTACATTAGAAGTAGTTTTGGCATGTGCTACAACGTGTCTGTTTTTGCATGTTCTTGCCTGTTTAGGTATTTTTTTGGGTCTAAATATCTGTCTACTTTCATGGTTTAGGCACGTAAATTTCCGAGTTCTACTTATAAGAGGAAGTAATGTTGTTCTTGAATGCCTAAAACGGTGGGCAAACAGAAATGAGTTGAAAACCAATCATCCAAAGAACCAAGCGAGTCATCTTCAGACCGAAGGTAGAATAACTATAGGAGCGAAAATGTGTAGAGCATGTTGGATGGAGTTTCGGAAAAAAATAGTCCCGGAAAAATTGGTCCCTGGTTGTGTGGCGGAAGAAATGGTCCCGCGCGGTTCCGTGCGCCCAAAAATACAGGAGCGTCGTTGTGGACATCTGATAAACCGAATCATAGCCAATCAAGTGCTATCATTCGCACTCCTCATTTGTTCGAAATTGGAAGACATGCTTTTTTAAAATAACATTAATCTTAATGAACAATAAATGCTGCACGCCATTTAATGAGGAACATAAAAGCGGTTCCATTGCTACACCGCTTGTATTGTACAAATTGCGTCTGTTCTTTCTGTTCCTCTCTTTATTTTGCGGAGTACAGACAACGCGACAAGATCATGAAGCAGTTCTGCAATGTCTGCTACCTTCTCCTAAAAGTGAAAAAAAGAAAAAGTAAGAATCGTCTTTCTGCAGAACGAAAATTCAAATCTCAGTTCTTTCTTATTCTCACTGATCAGGCCATATCTTCTGTTTTGTCGACCAACTCGTGGAGTGGTAAAAGTTGTTTGGATTTCTGTAAAACGCTAACAACTTGGGGCAGTCTCAATGGGAACTTGAACTGGAGCGCAGCAAAAATTTTGAAGTAAAAATGGTACACATCGATGCCAGCGAACTTATAATGGAATATCGTTTTGTGTCATTGAGAAAAAGAGAGGACGCCAAACAATTTTTAACGTACACCTACAAGAAAGCCTCCAGGATCTGAATCCTTGCATTTGCGTCAGGATTCTATTTTCTGACCACACCAGCTACTGTCGCTGATGTTGAAAGAAGCCTCAGCACAATGAAACTGACCGATCAAGAATATCCTGCGCTCAACCATAAGATATGTCAGGCTTTCTGAGTTCGTTGTCAACCGAAAACATGATTATCATATCTCTAGACTATGCCGCATTGATTAACCAACTTGCGAAGAACAAGGCTCGAAAGAAGGGTTTTCCGCAAATGTTCACTGCAGGCCTATGTATGCATAATATAAACCCTATATAAATATCGTATTCCAGCTTCTGCACTGTAAGTGAACCCGAACATATGTTCGGAGGGGACAACGCTCTTTGTTGCTACAGCCCTGGGAGCCGAGTGCCTTTCGAGCTAGAATCAAGTCTTTTGTCCTAGGCTGTTTACGAACATAAAGCTCAAATTGAAATCCATAAACAAGAAGACGCTATTCGTTCTGGCTACATACAAGCAGGACCAAGCTGTTACATAAACTTCAAATTGGCACATTAAGCGGCCTTTGTAATCGCCATTCATTCCACCTTTCTCACCCTATTACCTTGTTTCAAATGCGGGAGAGGAAGACCCGGCCTTTGTGGTCTCCCGGAGCACTTCAGAAACCAGGAATTTGAGCACGGCTACGGCATAAACCCGTGCGCCTCCTCCCAGACGTTCGGCAAACGAGCCTTGGGTATGAGGAGAAAAATAGGACCGACCGAGCACTCGTTTGATGAGCCTGGTCGTTCTCTTTCACTTGGTAGTGCCAGCTTGTGCACGACCCTATATGTTGACGCTGGAGAGATTAACGACAAACTGCCAGCAGAGAACGGCGAGCCCGAGGCGGTGATGGGGGATGATCCTCATCTCATTTCAGGCAGCCGCGTTGCGCTTCTACTGGAGCACTTCAGAAACCAGGAATTTGAGCACGGCTACGGCATAAACCCGTGCGCCTCCTCCCAGACGTTCGGCAAACGAGCCTAGGGTATGAGGTGAAAAATAGGACCGACCGAGCACTCGTTTGATGAGCCTGGTCGTTCTCTTTCACTTGGTAGTGCCAGCTTGTGCACGACCCTATATGTTGACGCTGGAGAGATTAACGACAAACTGCCAGCAGAGAACGGCGAGCCCGAGGCGGTGATGGGGGATGATCCTCATCTCATTTCAGGCAGCCGCGTTGCGCTTCTACTGGAGCACTTCAGAAACCAGGAATTTGAGCACGGCTACGGCATAAACCCGTGCGCCTCCTCCCAGACGTTCGGCAAACGAGCCTAGGGTATGAGGTGAAAAATAGGACCGACCGAGCACTCGTTTGATGAGCCTGGTCGTTCTCTTTCACTTGGTAGTGCCAGCTTGTGCACGACCCTATATGTTGACGCTGGAGAGATTAACGACAAACTGCCAGCAGAGAACGGCGAGCCCGAGGCGGTGATGGGGGATGATCCTCATCTCATTTCAGGCAGCCGCGTTGCGCTTCTACTGGAGCACTTCAGAAACCAGGAATTTGAGCACGGCTACGGCATAAACCCGTGCGCCTCCTCCCAGACGTTCGGCAAACGAGCCTAGGGTATGAGGTGAAAAATAGGACCGACCGAGCACTCGTTTGATGAGCCTGGTCGTTCTCTTTCACTTGGTAGTGCCAGCTTGTGCACGACCCTATATGTTGACGCTGGAGAGATTAACGACAAACTGCCAGCAGAGAACGGCGAGCCCGAGGCGGTGATGGGGGATGATCCTCATCTCATTTCAGGCAGCCGCGTTGCGCTTCTACTGGAGCACTTCAGAAACCAGGAATTTGAGCACGGCTACGGCATAAACCCGTGCGCCTCCTCCCAGACGTTCGGCAAACGAGCCTAGGGTATGAGGTGAAAAATAGGACCGACCGAGCACTCGTTTGATGAGCCTGGTCGTTCTCTTTCACTTGGTAGTGCCAGCTTGTGCACGACCCTATATGTTGACGCTGGAGAGATTAACGACAAACTGCCAGCAGAGAACGGCGAGCCCGAGGCGGTGATGGGGGATGATCCTCATCTCATTTCAGACAGCCGCGTTGCGCTTCTACTGGAGCACTTCAGAAACCAGGAATTTGAGCACGGCTACGGCATAAACCCGTGCGCCTCCTCCCAGACGTCCGGCAAACGAGCCTAGGGTATGAGGTGAAAAATAGGACCGACCGAGCACTCGTTTGATGAGCCTGGTCGTTCTCTTTCACTTGGTAGTGCCAGCTTGTGCACGACCCTATATGTTGACGCTGGAGAGATTAACGACAAACTGCCAGCAGAGAACGGCGAGCCCGAGGCGGTGATGGGGGATGATCCTCATCTCATTTCAGGCAGCCGCGTTGCGCTTCTACTGGAGCACTTCAGAAACCAGGAATTTGAGCACGGCTACGGCATAAACCCGTGCGCCTCCTCCCAGACGTTCGGCAAACGAGCCTAGGGTATGAGGTGAAAAATAGGACCGACCGAGCACTCGTTTGATGAGCCTGGTCGTTCTCTTTCACTTGGTAGTGCCAGCTTGTGCACGACCCTATATGTTGACGCTGGAGAGATTAACGACAAACTGCCAGCAGAGAACGGCGAGCCCGAGGCGGTGATGGGGGATGATCCTCATCTCATTTCAGGCAGCCGCGTTGCGCTTCTACTGGAGCACTTCAGAAACCAGGAATTTGAGCACGGCTACGGCATAAACCCGTGCGCCTCCTCCCAGACGTTCGGCAAACGAGCCTAGGGTATGAGGTGAAAAATAGGACCGACCGAGCACTCGTTTGATGAGCCTGGTCGTTCTCTTTCACTTGGTAGTGCCAGCTTGTGCACGACCCTATATGTTGACGCTGGAGAGATTAACGACAAACTGCCAGCAGAGAACGGCGAGCCCGAGGCGGTGATGGGGGATGATCCTCATCTCATTTCAGGCAGCCGCGTTGCGCTTCTACTGGAGCACTTCAGAAACCAGGAATTTGAGCACGGCTACGGCATAAACCCGTGCGCCTCCTCCCAGACGTTCGGCAAACGAGCCTAGGGTATGAGGTGAAAAATAGGACCGACCGAGCACTCGTTTGATGAGCCTGGTCGTTCTCTTTCACTTGGTAGTGCCAGCTTGTGCACGACCCTATATGTTGACGCTGGAGAGATTAACGACAAACTGCCAGCAGAGAACGGCGAGCCCGAGGCGGTGATGGGGGATGATCCTCATCTCATTTCAGGCAGCCGCGTTGCGCTTCTACTGGAGCACTTCAGAAACCAGGAATTTGAGCACGGCTACGGCATAAACCCGTGCGCCTCCTCCCAGACGTTCGGCAAACGAGCCTAGGGTATGAGGTGAAAAATAGGACCGACCGAGCACTCGTTTGATGAGCCTGGTCGTTCTCTTTCACTTGGTAGTGCCAGCTTGTGCACGACCCTATATGTTGACGCTGGAGAGATTAACGACAAACTGCCAGCAGAGAACGGCGAGCCCGAGGCGGTGATGGGGGATGATCCTCATCTCATTTCAGGCAGCCGCGTTGCGCTTCTACTGGAGCACTTCAGAAACCAGGAATTTGAGCACGGCTACGGCATAAACCCGTGCGCCTCCTCCCAGACGTTCGGCAAACGAGCCTAGGGTATGAGGTGAAAAATAGGACCGACCGAGCACTCGTTTGATGAGCCTGGTCGTTCTCTTTCACTTGGTAGTGCCAGCTTGTGCACGACCCTATATGTTGACGCTGGAGAGATTAACGACAAACTGCCAGCAGAGAACGGCGAGCCCGAGGCGGTGATGGGGGATGATCCTCATCTCATTTCAGGCAGCCGCGTTGCGCTTCTACTGGAGCACTTCAGAAACCAGGAATTTGAGCACGGCTACGGCATAAACCCGTGCGCCTCCTCCCAGACGTTCGGCAAACGAGCCTAGGGTATGAGGTGAAAAATAGGACCGACCGAGCACTCGTTTGATGAGCCTGGTCGTTCTCTTTCACTTGGTAGTGCCAGCTTGTGCACGACCCTATATGTTGACGCTGGAGAGATTAACGACAAACTGCCAGCAGAGAACGGCGAGCCCGAGGCGGTGATGGGGGATGATCCTCATCTCATTTCAGGCAGCCGCGTTGCGCTTCTACTGGAGCACTTCAGAAACCAGGAATTTGAGCACGGCTACGGCATAAACCCGTGCGCCTCCTCCCAGACGTTCGGCAAACGAGCCTAGGGTATGAGGTGAAAAATAGGACCGACCGAGCACTCGTTTGATGAGCCTGGTCGTTCTCTTTCACTTGGTAGTGCCAGCTTGTGCACGACCCTATATGTTGACGCTGGAGAGATTAACGACAAACTGCCAGCAGAGAACGGCGAGCCCGAGGCGGTGATGGGGGATGATCCTCATCTCATTTCAGGCAGCCGCGTTGCGCTTCTACTGGAGCACTTCAGAAACCAGGAATTTGAGCACGGCTACGGCATAAACCCGTGCGCCTCCTCCCAGACGTTCGGCAAACGAGCCTAGGGTATGAGGTGAAAAATAGGACCGACCGAGCACTCGTTTGATGAGCCTGGTCGTTCTCTTTCACTTGGTAGTGCCAGCTTGTGCACGACCCTATATGTTGACGCTGGAGAGATTAACGACAAACTGCCAGCAGAGAACGGCGAGCCCGAGGCGGTGATGGGGGATGATCCTCATCTCATTTCAGGCAGCCGCGTTGCGCTTCTACTGGAGCACTTCAGAAACCAGGAATTTGAGCACGGCTACGGCATAAACCCGTGCGCCTCCTCCCAGACGTTCGGCAAACGAGCCTAGGGTATGAGGTGAAAAATAGGACCGACCGAGCACTCGTTTGATGAGCCTGGTCGTTCTCTTTCACTTGGTAGTGCCAGCTTGTGCACGACCCTATATGTTGACGCTGGAGAGATTAACGACAAACTGCCAGCAGAGAACGGCGAGCCCGAGGCGGTGATGGGGGATGATCCTCATCTCATTTCAGGCAGCCGCGTTGCGCTTCTACTGGAGCACTTCAGAAACCAGGAATTTGAGCACGGCTACGGCATAAACCCGTGCGCCTCCTCCCAGACGTTCGGCAAACGAGCCTAGGGTATGAGGTGAAAAATAGGACCGACCGAGCACTCGTTTGATGAGCCTGGTCGTTCTCTTTCACTTGGTAGTGCCAGCTTGTGCACGACCCTATATGTTGACGCTGGAGAGATTAACGACAAACTGCCAGCAGAGAACGGCGAGCCCGAGGCGGTGATGGGGGATGATCCTCATCTCATTTCAGACAGCCGCGTTGCGCTTCTACTGGAGCACTTCAGAAACCAGGAATTTGAGCACGGCTACGGCATAAACCCGTGCGCCTCCTCCCAGACGTTCGGCAAACGAGCCTAGGGTATGAGGTGAAAAATAGGACCGACCGAGCACTCGTTTGATGAGCCTGGTCGTTCTCTTTCACTTGGTAGTGCCAGCTTGTGCACGACCCTATATGTTGACGCTGGAGAGATTAACGACAAACTGCCAGCAGAGAACGGCGAGCCCGAGGCGGTGATGGGGGATGATCCTCATCTCATTTCAGACAGCCGCGTTGCGCTTCTACTGGAGCACTTCAGAAACCAGGAATTTGAGCACGGCTACGGCATAAACCCGTGCGCCTCCTCCCAGACGTTCGGCAAACGAGCCTAGGGTATGAGGTGAAAAATAGGACCGACCGAGCACTCGTTTGATGAGCCTGGTCGTTCTCTTTCACTTGGTAGTGCCAGCTTGTGCACGACCCTATATGTTGACGCTGGAGAGATTAACGACAAACTGCCAGCAGAGAACGGCGAGCCCGAGGCGGTGATGGGGGATGATCCTCATCTCATTTCAGACAGCCGCGTTGCGCTTCTACTGGAGCACTTCAGAAACCAGGAATTTGAGCACGGCTACGGCATAAACCCGTGCGCCTCCTCCCAGACGTTCGGCAAACGAGCCTAGGGTATGAGGTGAAAAATAGGACCGACCGAGCACTCGTTTGATGAGCCTGGTCGTTCTCTTTCACTTGGTAGTGCCAGCTTGTGCACGACCCTATATGTTGACGCTGGAGAGATTAACGACAAACTGCCAGCAGAGAACGGCGAGCCCGAGGCGGTGATGGGGGATGATCCTCATCTCATTTCAGACAGCCGCGTTGCGCTTCTACTGGAGCACTTCAGAAACCAGGAATTTGAGCACGGCTACGGCATAAACCCGTGCGCCTCCTCCCAGACGTTCGGCAAACGAGCCTAGGGTATGAGGTGAAAAATAGGACCGACCGAGCACTCGTTTGATGAGCCTGGTCGTTCTCTTTCACTTGGTAGTGCCAGCTTGTGCACGACCCTATATGTTGACGCTGGAGAGATTAACGACAAACTGCCAGCAGAGAACGGCGAGCCCGAGGCGGTGATGGGGGATGATCCTCATCTCATTTCAGACAGCCGCGTTGCGCTTCTACTGGAGCACTTCAGAAACCAGGAATTTGAGCACGGCTACGGCATAAACCCGTGCGCCTCCTCCCAGACGTTCGGCAAACGAGCCTAGGGTATGAGGTGAAAAATAGGACCGACCGAGCACTCGTTTGATGAGCCTGGTCGTTCTCTTTCACTTGGTAGTGCCAGCTTGTGCACGACCCTATATGTTGACGCTGGAGAGATTAACGACAAACTGCCAGCAGAGAACGGCGAGCCCGAGGCGGTGATGGGGGATGATCCTCATCTCATTTCAGACAGCCGCGTTGCGCTTCTACTGGAGCACTTCAGAAACCAGGAATTTGAGCACGGCTACGGCATAAACCCGTGCGCCTCCTCCCAGACGTTCGGCAAACGAGCCTAGGGTATGAGGTGAAAAATAGGACCGACCGAGCACTCGTTTGATGAGCCTGGTCGTTCTCTTTCACTTGGTAGTGCCAGCTTGTGCACGACCCTATATGTTGACGCTGGAGAGATTAACGACAAACTGCCAGCAGAGAACGGCGAGCCCGAGGCGGTGATGGGGGATGATCCTCATCTCATTTCAGACAGCCGCGTTGCGCTTCTACTGGAGCACTTCAGAAACCAGGAATTTGAGCACGGCTACGGCATAAACCCGTGCGCCTCCTCCCAGACGTTCGGCAAACGAGCCTAGGGTATGAGGTGAAAAATAGGACCGACCGAGCACTCGTTTGATGAGCCTGGTCGTTCTCTTTCACTTGGTAGTGCCAGCTTGTGCACGACCCTATATGTTGACGCTGGAGAGATTAACGACAAACTGCCAGCAGAGAACGGCGAGCCCGAGGCGGTGATGGGGGATGATCCTCATCTCATTTCAGACAGCCGCGTTGCGCTTCTACTGGAGCACTTCAGAAACCAGGAATTTGAGCACGGCTACGGCATAAACCCGTGCGCCTCCTCCCAGACGTTCGGCAAACGAGCCTAGGGTATGAGGTGAAAAATAGGACCGACCGAGCACTCGTTTGATGAGCCTGGTCGTTCTCTTTCACTTGGTAGTGCCAGCTTGTGCACGACCCTATATGTTGACGCTGGAGAGATTAACGACAAACTGCCAGCAGAGAACGGCGAGCCCGAGGCGGTGATGGGGGATGATCCTCATCTCATTTCAGACAGCCGCGTTGCGCTTCTACTGGAGCACTTCAGAAACCAGGAATTTGAGCACGGCTACGGCATAAACCCGTGCGCCTCCTCCCAGACGTTCGGCAAACGAGCCTAGGGTATGAGGTGAAAAATAGGACCGACCGAGCACTCGTTTGATGAGCCTGGTCGTTCTCTTTCACTTGGTAGTGCCAGCTTGTGCACGACCCTATATGTTGACGCTGGAGAGATTAACGACAAACTGCCAGCAGAGAACGGCGAGCCCGAGGCGGTGATGGGGGATGATCCTCATCTCATTTCAGGCAGCCGCGTTGCGCTTCTACTGGAGCACTTCAGAAACCAGGAATTTGAGCACGGCTACGGCATAAACCCGTGCGCCTCCTCCCAGACGTTCGGCAAACGAGCCTAGGGTATGAGGTGAAAAATAGGACCGACCGAGCACTCGTTTGATGAGCCTGGTCGTTCTCTTTCACTTGGTAGTGCCAGCTTGTGCACGACCCTATATGTTGACGCTGGAGAGATTAACGACAAACTGCCAGCAGAGAACGGCGAGCCCGAGGCGGTGATGGGGGATGATCCTCATCTCATTTCAGGCAGCCGCGTTGCGCTTCTACTGGAGCACTTCAGAAACCAGGAATTTGAGCACGGCTACGGCATAAACCCGTGCGCCTCCTCCCAGACGTTCGGCAAACGAGCCTAGGGTATGAGGTGAAAAATAGGACCGACCGAGCACTCGTTTGATGAGCCTGGTCGTTCTCTTTCACTTGGTAGTGCCAGCTTGTGCACGACCCTATATGTTGACGCTGGAGAGGTTAACGACAAACTGCCAGCAGAGAACGGCGAGCCCGAGGCGGTGATGGGGGATGATCCTCATCTCATTTCAGGCAGCCGCGTTGCGCTTCTACTGGAGCACTTCAGAAACCAGGAATTTGAGCACGGCTACGGCATAAACCCGTGCGCCTCCTCCCAGACGTTCGGCAAACGAGCCTAGGGTATGAGGTGAAAAATAGGACCGACCGAGCACTCGTTTGATGAGCCTGGTCGTTCTCTTTCACTTGGTAGTGCCAGCTTGTGCACGACCCTATATGTTGACGCTGGAGAGGTTAACGACAAACTGCCAGCAGAGAACGGCGAGCCCGAGGCGGTGATGGGGGATGATCCTCATCTCATTTCAGGCAGCCGCGTTGCGCTTCTACTGGAGCACTTCAGAAACCAGGAATTTGAGCACGGCTACGGCATAAACCCGTGCGCCTCCTCCCAGACGTTCGGCAAACGAGCCTAGGGTATGAGGTGAAAAATAGGACCGACCGAGCACTCGTTTGATGAGCCTGGTCGTTCTCTTTCACTTGGTAGTGCCAGCTTGTGCACGACCCTATATGTTGACGCTGGAGAGGTTAACGACAAACTGCCAGCAGAGAACGGCGAGCCCGAGGCGGTGATGGGGGATGATCCTCATCTCATTTCAGGCAGCCGCGTTGCGCTTCTACTGGAGCACTTCAGAAACCAGGAATTTGAGCACGGCTACGGCATAAACCCGTGCGCCTCCTCCCAGACGTTCGGCAAACGAGCCTAGGGTATGAGGAGAAAAATAGGACCGACCGAGCACTCGTTTGATGAGCCTGGTCGTTCTCTTTCACTTGGTAGTGCCAGCTTGTGCACGACCCTATATGTTGACGCTGGAGAGGTTAACGACAAACTGCCAGCAGAGAACGGCGAGCCCGAGGCGGTGATGGGGGATGATCCTCATCTCATTTCAGGCAGCCGCGTTGCGCTTCTACTGGAGCACTTCAGAAACCAGGAATTTGAGCACGGCTACGGCATAAACCCGTGCGCCTCCTCCCAGACGTTCGGCAAACGAGCCTAGGGTATGAGGAGAAAAATAGGACCGACCGAGCACTCGTTTGATGAGCCTGGTCGTTCTCTTTCACTTGGTAGTGCCAGCTTGTGCACGACCCTATATGTTGACGCTGGAGAGGTTAACGACAAACTGCCAGCAGAGAACGGCGAGCCCGAGGCGGTGATGGGGGATGATCCTCATCTCATTTCAGGCAGCCGCGTTGCGCTTCTACTGGAGCACTTCAGAAACCAGGAATTTGAGCACGGCTACGGCATAAACCCGTGCGCCTCCTCCCAGACGTTCGGCAAACGAGCCTAGGGTATGAGGAGAAAAATAGGACCGACCGAGCACTCGTTTGATGAGCCTGGTCGTTCTCTTTCACTTGGTAGTGCCAGCTTGTGCACGACCCTATATGTTGACGCTGGAGAGGTTAACGACAAACTGCCAGCAGAGAACGGCGAGCCCGAGGCGGTGATGGGGGATGATCCTCATCTCATTTCAGGCAGCCGCGTTGCGCTTCTACTGGAGCACTTCAGAAACCAGGAATTTGAGCACGGCTACGGCATAAACCCGTGCGCCTCCTCCCAGACGTTCGGCAAACGAGCCTAGGGTATGAGGAGAAAAATAGGACCGACCGAGCACTCGTTTGATGAGCCTGGTCGTTCTCTTTCACTTGGTAGTGCCAGCTTGTGCACGACCCTATATGTTGACGCTGGAGAGGTTAACGACAAACTGCCAGCAGAGAACGGCGAGCCCGAGGCGGTGATGGGGGATGATCCTCATCTCATTTCAGGCAGCCGCGTTGCGCTTCTACTGGAGCACTTCAGAAACCAGGAATTTGAGCACGGCTACGGCATAAACCCGTGCGCCTCCTCCCAGACGTTCGGCAAACGAGCCTAGGGTATGAGGTGAAAAATAGGACCGACCGAGCACTCGTTTGATGAGCCTGGTCGTTCTCTTTCACTTGGTAGTGCCAGCTTGTCCACGAGGCCATATGACAAACAGGGCAGTATTTTTCCGCAGGACGGTTTTCCACATGTCATGACCAAAAAATGGAAAACGCGGCCGGGTCGTCATCGTAGACCAGACAAACACAACGCACGTTTACCGGAGGTTCGACACAACTAAGATTGCCGACGAAGCCTCAGGGCTAGTTGTTGCCTGATGCCAAGTTAATTTGGCATAACACCTATTCTAACTTTGCGCAGGTCTCGCAGTATTCGCAGCATCCCGCAGCTCCTCGCGCTGAATCGGCAGCAACACGGTTTCTCTCCTTGCAATAAAACACGCTGTCAAACATGCCATTGCATAAACCCAATCCCTAGTAACGCCGATTCCTCTACATTCAAAACCCGACATTCTTTGCACTGCAATTGGTTTAATTCACGGCATTTGATTATGTGCGAAAAACGCAACATTCAGTATATTGGTGAAGCATGAAACTCCATGCGAGAAAGAATTTGTGGCCACAACTCCGATATAGCCCCGCCCCTGTATCAATGCATTTTAAAGCATAGGGACAGGAATTTAACACTCATCTATCCATTGTACTCCTTGAACACGGATGTGAAAATGACATTAAATGAAAAAAAAAAAAAAATTGCGAACACTACCATCTCTAAACGTTGCTCCCTTCAGCCACATAGGTTAAACATATACACCATACCATTAAAGTTGTTCAGTTTCCAATTATCCATCAAATAAGTCGTCCTTCAGTAGTCCAGGAAATGCGGATGTTGAGGGAGGGGGGTCCGACAGCGCTGTAGGGCGGCGACCGCAGGGCGATCTTGTGCCTTCCCCGAAACTCCGGACCCAGGCAGCACAATGTACTGAAAGTCGAGTGCAATGGGTGTGGACAGGTAGGTGGAAGGTCTTGAACAAACCCGTGACACTTAAGCGCGTTGAGAAGACACCCACTCGACTTTCAGTGAATTTTGCTGCCTGGAGGATCTGGAGGGTCGCCTTGCGTTTTTCGGCTGTCTGCGCTGTAAATCCTCCCCTGTTCTATCTCTGTGACACATGTGTTGTAGTTGCTGATCTGATTCCCCCCTTTACTTATTATATTTTCAGCCTCCTCGGCTAGCTAGAACAGTGTCTTCGTTAGTGTTTTGTTTCACTTAGATATTTCCATCTTTCCCTACTCCTCTACTTGTGTCCAGTTGTATGGCTACTCTTTGACCTGACGAACGGTACAGGTCTTGTTTGTGTTAATTGTAATAAAGCTTCTTTCTTTCTCTCTGTGTAAATAGTGTATATGTCGTTTCTCAGAAACATCCTTTCCAGCAATATCGTTAACCGAAATACCGTTTATCCTGGAAGAGGCGGCACTCGGATGAGTAGATTTCAACGCGCGTGTCGTTGGTTATGATTATCAGTATGAGAACATGCCCTGACATTTGTTGGAACAGATTACGTGAAAATACTTATAACTTCCGGTTGCCCGTGTTTATTGCTATGGTGGAGCTGGAAACACGGCGGGATACTGCACACGATTAGCGAGGAAAGTATTCTGAGTACCGAAGAAAGTACGTTAAATGCCCCAAAAATACTTGTCGCCAAAAGTATGGAGTAGATACAAAAATACCGGAAAAGTATTTAAAATACCGTGTTTCGAGTACGAACTCAAGACTCGTGCAAGCATGGTCATATACGCTTGCAATTCTGACGCAGCTTTTCTGTGGCTAAAATCAAGCATTATAGAGGATGAGTGTTTCCTGTGTTTACGTTGCGGGATACTTGTTTCATAGCAACGACGCTCCCGCTGCTCAAGTAGCTTGCCGCCTATATTTTTATACAGGACGGCTTTTGTGGCGTTCTATAAGATTCGACTCTAAACGCAGCAAAGTTTCATGTACCGACAATATTGAACGTGCGGCATTACGTGCACTAAAATGTAGGGGTAATTTTGAATAAGACAGCAAAGCCGGAGGGTTCTCTCTATACAGCACACGTGGCAGTCATTGCACCCTTTTGCGCCAATTATCTCGACAGCGGTAGTGGGAGTGCACAATCTGTTTCCTTTAAAAGCAAACTTCTTCTCATTCACACAAGATGTCCTTCCAATACATGACCTTCTACAGTAATAATGAGATATGGAGGAAACGGAAGCAAACGATACTTTGTACAAATTGTTTCCGAAACCCTTCGAAAGGAAATCGATGTCGTTAATCTTTCAATAACATTCACCATGTGGGCGAGGACTTCCCGGATGCGTTTGCCTACTCCGCGCGTTGTACTACATGCTCATAAAGCGAACAAATCTTCTACCGAACAGAAATGTAATGAAGGATCGCTAAACGTGATCGAAATACTTCAATTGAATGCGTTCCAGAGAAAGTAACAATATTTACGCGTTATTATTAATGGAGAAGCCGTCGACACGAGTGTTGTTTATTGACACGAGCTAATCATGCATTCTGAGCCTTGTGTTGAGGCAAACACGCAGCCTTCTTGAGAAATAACCTCGTTACCTTTATGTCCTGCAGACGGGGGGGGGGGGGGGGGCAGTGGATTAGAAATTAGAAATAAAATGCATCAACAACCAACGACGAGATTCTAAGCGTAGAAAATGCAACGAAACGGTAAGAGAATGTTGAAGAAAGTACCTCAGTATATTTTGAACAGAAGATCATTTTCTGTTGGAACAGTTTATCGACGTCCACTTCCCTTTACGTTAGATTTTAATTTCGAAACATCGGACAATGTTCTGAGGTGAGAAAGAATAGTGTCCTTACTTTTAACAGGTCTTTGAGAATACGCAACAAGTATATAGCCACTAAATATATGAGTCCTCGCATTTTTTATAACCCCCGATTATTTCGATTGGTCGGACTCAAGCAGACTTGTACAAGTATTGTATTTTGAAGTACTGTGTTTTATGTACTTTTATCGGTATTTAGTATCTTACTACAATCATTCTGTTGTGGCGGCCCGGTGACGACGATGACGACGTGCCTCTGCTGCCACGCGCTACGGCGCTGGCACAGCAGTTCTACCGGCAGGGTGAAGCCACGACCATCTGAACGCTGGGACATTCGATCATCGCCGGTCAGGACTCGTGTAGAGGAACACCACCTCCTCTACATTTGGTGACCCGAACAACGAACTCCATGTTCGGCGTAATTCTGCCATTCACCATCCTAAATTTTTCGGCGGCAAACCAGCAGCGAACCACCCTCTAGCAGGCAAGGCGCACCGGGACCACTGTTCCACCGGGAACCCGCAGGGAGACCACAGTAAGCTGACTTTCCGGCCTCCACTTGCTTCATGATGCTCCTCCCTGGCACTTCTCTGGCAGCAACCGGCATTCACGCTGTCGTACCGATCGCGGTACTGTCGCCCACTCATCAACGCACTCACCCAGCAACAATCAGCACTCAACAACTCACTCAGCAACAATCAACGCTCGGCAGCAATCTCTCAGCAAGCACTCACCAGCTCAGCAGCACTCAGTAGACAATCAGGAACCACTCAAGTGCCCAACCACTCAACCAATCGGAATTCACATCTCATCACTGGAACCCGCCCGGATCGCAGCGCTCTTGTTCCCGTCAATAATAGTGAAAAATATACCCATCGGGGACCTCACCTCACTCTGGATTTTTTTAAAGTATAGTAGTGTAGAAAGTGGTGATCTCACATTCATAGTCTATGCTTTATTTGAAAGAGCAGAGATGACGTCATCACATATAGTTGCTTTGGATCGAGTATCTTAGTGAATGAAAGTTGGTATAATGCGATCGAAATTTAATAGAGGAGAGGATATTGTTGCCACTTTCCCCCACAGTGAGAACGAGATTCCCCCCTTTTAAGCCTTTTTCTTTAAGTTTCTAGATTGAAGACATTACGTAATCGCTTTGGTACAATCCCTGATGTCTTCCCAGACTCTTTGCACCTCTGTTCTTCCCTTTCTGGACTATAGAAGGCAAACAGATTTGCAGCTCCTCTGGCGTTATAGGGAAGATTGGAGTGAGTCGATCTGCTCGATTTGGCCGATGAAAGCTTCAGACGAAGATCGCATATGACACAAATGCGAAAGAGACTCCACTGCGAAGGGGATTATAAATTAAGTTAAGGGTTCCACACACGTAGGTTATTCCTTTGTAGAATGGAGAAGGTTCGAAATGGTGACGCTAGATTTGCCTGGTCTCGGTATGATTTAAGACGGAAATGTTCCTGAAATGAGGATGAAGTGATGATATTCCAGGTAAATATGTTTGTATAGTGGGTATTATAATAGAACTGCGTTAAAACCTTCAGGGTATTTGCTTCTCCCTACAATATGTCTTCTGTTGTCCATCATTCGAGACAACTTCGAGAATATGACTGCAGAACAGATGTCTTCAACTGCCCTACGTCATGGTGGAAGAGTTTGTCAAATAATGTTGCCTGTGAATCGAATAGCGCTCTCTTTCCTGCGAAGGAATGCTGTTGTACGACTAGCGTTTGTTTACATACATACATTTATATCTGTATGCGTGTGAGTGTAAGATGTGTTTCATTTTTTGTTTCGTAAATTCTTTCCTCCCTGCTCTAAAGTCTTCGACGATGGAGATATATTAATAAACTAGACAGACATTGTAGCCAGTCCTACTGTCCCTCTCTAGTTAAAACCGGTAAAACAGTGCAATCCTTCTCTCTAGTTATCGCTGTTTGTTCCCCGTAATGGCAGCGGTTGTCTTTGGAGTTGTCAGGAAATAATGCAAAAATACTAAAATGTGGGGGTAACTTTGAATAAGACAGCAAAGCCGGAGGGTTCTCTCTATACAGCACACGTGGCAGTCATTGCACCCTTTTGCGCCAATTATCTCAACAGCGGTAGTGGGAGTGTACAATCTGTTTCCTTTAAAAGCAAACTTCCTCCCATTCACACAAGATGTCCTTCCAATAGATGACCTTCTACAGTAATAATGAGATATGGAGGAAACGGAAGCAAACGATACTTTGTACAAATTGTTTCCGAAGCCCTTCGAAAGGAAATCGATGTCGTTAATCTTTCAATAACATTCACCATGTGGGCGAGGACTTCCCGGATGCGTTTGCCTACTCCGTGCGTTGTGCTACATGCTCATAAAGCGAACAAATCTTCTACCGAACAGAAATGTAATGAAGGATCGCTAAACGTGATCGAAATACTTCAATTGAATGCGTTCCAGAGAAAGTAACAACATTTACGCGTTATTATTAATGAAGAAATCATTGACACGAGTTAACCATGCATTCTGAGCCTTATGTTGAGGCAAACACGCAGCCTTCTTGAGAAATAACCTCGTTACCTTTATGTCCTGCAGACGGCGGGGCAGTGGATTAGAAATTAGAAATAAAATGCATCAACAACCAACGACGAGATTCTAAGCGTAGAAAATGCAACGAAACGGTAAGAGAATGTTGAAGAAAGTACCTCAGTATATTTTGAACGGAAGATCATTTTCTGTTGGAACAGTTTATCGACGTCCACTTCCCTCGACATTAGATTTTAATTTCGGAACATCGGACAATGTTCTGAGGTGAGATAGAATAGTGTCGTTACTTTTAACGGGTCTTTGAGAATACGCAACAAGTATATAGCCACTAAATATATGAGTCCTCGAATTTTTTATAACCCCCGATTATTTCGATTGGTCGGACTCAAGCAGACTTGTACAAGTATTGTATTTTGAAGTACTGTGGTTTATGTACTTTTATCGCTATTTAGTATCTTACTAGAATCATTCTTTTGTGGCGGCCCGGTGACGACGATGACGACGTGCCTCTGCTGCCACGCGCTACGGCGCTGGCACAGCAGTCAAGATATACCTTGCAGCAGTTCTACCGGCACCGTCCTAGTGTGAGGCCACGACCATCTGCACGCTGGGACATTCCATCATCGCCGGTCAGGACTCGTGTAGAGGGACACCACCTCCTCTACACTGTCTTCAAAATACTTACTTTTGTATTTTCGGCCTTTCGCAGTTTTCTTCTCTTTTTTCCTCGTTGTCCTGCCCCCCTTCTTGTTCCGGAGAAATATCGCGAACACCCTCCGACAATTTCTTTCGGGGAAATGCTGCCCCAGCATCATCATGTAAAACTTACTTAGTAGCTGTGATGTACGATCTTCTCGCTTTGTGCGCCAACAGTTGAGATGTACCTATAGGAAAAAAATTTGCCAGTCACTAGTGCTATCATTTTTGATACCGTATAAGCTACTTCCGGACATTTCTGTTGTGTACAAAGCTATGATACTTGTAGATACAGAAGCCGTCGATATTTCGAACAGAGACTGAACAGTCTCTGTTCGAAATATCGGCGGCTTCTGTCCTGAGGCAACTCCCTTCCTACATCTCTACCGGTTCGCTGGATTTCTACCCATCTATGATACACGTACTGCGTTATTCAGGTTGGGTCTAACGCTTCATTCATAGTCATCTTTCATACGAGGGATGGTTATTTCAGAGAAACGTGGGTGAGCGTACGAGGACATGCACATTTATACTGCTTGCCATGTGAAGACACTTCAGTGTATAAGCAAGAACATAAAAATGACTTCAGGAAGATCTGGGACTTTTCGACTTGTTCCTTGGCTTAGATCTTGACATTTGCAGTCAAACTCACAAAAAAAAGAAAAAGAAAAAAACGCTAACTGTAACACTTGTTTCAGTTGTTTCATGGTGGTGATCAAACTCCAAGGAACAAGGCGAAAAGTTCCAGATCTCCGTGAATTCATTTTTAAGGTCAGGCTCACACACAGGAAGCAGTATAAGTGTGCCTGTCCTCGTGCCCTCGCCCATGTTTCTCTGAAACAACCAGCCCCGTATTAAAGATGACTATCAAAGAAACGTTATACTTGACTGAATAACCCACTATCATAGCTTTGTACACAACAGAAATGCCCGGAAACAGCGTATCCGATATCGAAAGTGGTAGCACCCGTGACTGACAAAATTTTTCTCTTATACGTATAGGTCTCTTCTGTTGGCGCAGAAAGCGAAAATATCGTACGTCACAGCTACTAAGTAAGTTTTATATACGTGCAAGAGGAGTGGACAGCTAAAAGGTTCTCTTCCGAGTACTGGAATGAGCTAACACACACATGCAAAAAAATAAATAAAGAAAGAAGAATGAAGAGAACAATGGCACATACAAGGAACTTGGTCGTGAAAACATTCTCCGCTTGTGTTCTGTACAGGCAGTATACTTGATCAGTGTTCATGTCGTGATTACCCTAGTCATGTCACAGACTCGACTGACCGCAATGCCGGATTCCACACGGCCAAATATCAACCATATGGTAGCATGTAGCCTAAATGGACACCTATCTCCATATCTTTCCTTATCTGTCACTTACCAGCACCGCGATCTGGGTAAAAATTGTGCAAGATGGCCGGCTTGATGAGCGCTCACTGCACAACCATCGGGTCTCTAAGGAGGCAAACACGTGTTTCCAACCGTTATTTGCTCTTCAATAATGCGACTGCCTAGTGGTTTCTTTCCGTCTAGTGTTTTGTGAGTGACCCGTTCAGTTGTTCATTCGGTACGATGCGCCGCAGTGCACATACACGTTTCCGCAGTTAACTTCAATTAAACAAAAAATATTATTTGAGTTTAACAAAAAGTACTTCTGAGATTTTTTTGCTACACCTTGCTAGGAAGACGGTGCAACGAAGGACACTTTCTTCACGCTTCTACCCCGACCTCCTCACACGGAACTTTTCGGTCAAAAATGTGCATTTTGTCGAATTTTTACAACTTCCCCGATTTTTTAATGCCGCTTACATTGCACCGGAGGGGTTGAATTTTTTTGTGTGTTGAAAGTACAATACAGGGCTATATGACAAAAATTTTTGACAAGAAGACATTTTCAGAACGTGATATTACAAAAAAAAATTGGTAAACTTGCACAAACTCTGCAAATTTCGTGCACGCCGCACGCGTCGAGCCCGTCGAGTGCGGTGGTGAAAATTGGTTCATACGGTAAAATGAACTCTCAAATAAGACGCTTTTTAACACGCTCCGTGCCTTACGTGGGGCGTAATGCTTGCTTAGAACGACATACGTTTTCGCGAAGCACTGCATCTTTGAGGGGCTCCGCACCCCATACATTTCAATTTTGTTAGAAAGGACCAATGTTCTGTTGCTTTCGGAGTCATAAGGAACCACCAAAAAAATTCACATAAAATTCTAGTTGGGATCGAGAGGCACTTCTGGGTCGCTTAACGTGGAATGGCCCATTTGCCTTTTAAAGCGTATTGTCCTTTACTGGGAGTCCGGGAAACCAACAAAAAGAAACGCTGCATGATAAAATGAAATGTGTGGTGGCAGAGGTTGAAAAAAAAAAAAAAGAAATGGCAGGAGGAAGAATGCTGATTTCTACTGAAAATCTGTAGTTTATTGGCTCTGGTGGATATTCCATCGGGCGAGAACTGATTCTCAAGTATTTTTTTGCTACTTTGAGCACACCCTTACTGTCAAGCACATATATGTACACTGTCTGAAGTAAATCTGCACACTTTGTATAGAATGTCTGTTTACTAGTTGAATAGACTTTCTATAGGATGTGGCTGGCCAATTGTGTATAGAATGTCAATTCAAATTTTTTAGCAAGCAGTGAGGATCTCTATGCACATTTTATCAACACCTTCTATAGAAATTGTATAGACAGTAGACGAGACTTCTTCTTTCTGTAAGGGTTTTCTGTTACAAAAGTGGTCAATTCTCTTTGAGCCTGGATACTTTTCTTCTCTCAATTCCTTCCCTCTGCAAAACACAGCAGCGACTACCCAAATTCTAGAAAACGATAGTCGTAAAATATAGAAAGCACTGTGTTATTGTAACAGCGCTGGCGCATGGGCGAGTGACCGGTGGCAACTTCCTTGTCCATGGGTGTCCCCCTCCCCCAGAAATGGTACATTTGGCATACTTTTGGGAGGGGTAACCGAGGGGAAATCCTCCCCCCACAAAAAGTCCCCACAGAACCCCTCCGAAGTATTTTTCTTGCTCATGAGCGAGCATCAATCTTCAGAGTCTTCACTCTAAAAACTCAACTTCACCGCATAGCACGCTCTGCTCGAATACTTGCCACGAGGGTTATCGCTTCTGATTCGAAGAGAGAGGGGGGCGTACGACACAAAAAGGCGTACGCTTCCCTCTCTCCTCGAATCATAAGCGAAAACCCTATCATTCGTGGCAAAGGTTGGCGCAGAGAGTGCTATGCGGTCAAGTTCTGTGTTCAGAGTGTTCAGCAACATGAGCGGGGAAGTACAGGAATGTGTTTTCGAAAATGATCTACGACTTGGAGTATAGTATTAGGTATACCGGAGATAATGGTCTGTGTGCTATACGCGAGTTCTCAAAAATGTGTACAATTAGCCAATAACATGCATTAGGTGTGACATTCTGAAGCTCACGCCCACATTTTGTCTGGTATATCCATCCAACCGAGCTAGGCTTCTGTCGATGTTACATAAACCGGCGTAGTGTTCACAAGCGTATCAGTACGTACATGGTAGAAGTTGGCCTCCTCTAACCAATCAGCTCAGCCTACGCCGGATGCATGCCCGATACATTCCTCCCGGATATATCGGGGGTTTAAAAACGACAGCCTGGCCTAACAGAAACAACGGTCGTCTGCGAAACTTGTGCTGTCTTCTGCAAGTAGTAAGTCCCATTCTGTTCCTTGTCTACGTGTCCAGTGTTAGTTGGCTATCGATTTGGCTATGGATATGGCTATCTAAAAAATTAGCGCTCTCCCAGCTGGTGCAACGGGGAGTAATTTCGTTCAGCTTCTAAGAAAATGCGGGGATAATTTTTAAATTGCGCGTAATGCCTTGCAGATATGGGTCAAATGTAGGAGCATAACTGCAATGGGTTATGATTAGGGTTTTTCGTTTTCGGGGGGTGGGGGGGAGCGGGTGCTATTTATCGGGCGCTTGGATCACCGTCTGATATGTTATCGGGGAATTTTCGGGTGAAACGAAACGCATATGAAAAAAGACACTGCAGTGACACTGGGAGGAGACACAAGATTCTTTATATTTCCGCTTAGTTAATGACAGCGGTATTCAAACACTTGCCTGAGCTCCATAAAAGCTCGTCTTTGACCCCAGCATGAGGGGATTGTCAAAGGAGGACAAATAGGTTGTCACAAATAGCTCTCTTTGTTGATATTATAATCTACTTTTCCGACGATTTACCGAGAAGGACAAGTTGAAGGACCGCAAGGATTTCGGGTAGATATCGGGTATTAGCAGAATTAATAACTTGTTCGGGGGGGAACTATGGTGAGAAATCGGGTTTAAGTCGAAAACGAAGAACCCTAGTTATGATGTACCACTGGATGGGATAGCGTGCGATAACGGGTTTGGCGTGAAGAAAAACATTTTTGACTGGCAATGAGTACCTTAAGTAGCACACATAAATACCTCGCAACCTATAGTTACCCGATGTGAAAGAGTAAGAGATGTGACATATGCAGCTTCCGTGTGACGTACTGATCAAGCACCAATTCAGCAGAACCAGTACAAAACTGGGCATCCCGATCAATATTCGGTAATTACAACGGCCAGAGTAGTGTCCGGAATACTGGGCAAATGCCCATTGTTTTCGTGTGGTTTTAATAATGCATTTTCAATATTTGAGCACGAATCGGGTGATGAGAAACGTCCTCTATCGTTTTGATACTGTTTATAAATGCCGGCGTTCGTGCCTGTTTTCGCGTAGGTGCCGGAAACTCTGATCGCCCTTATCGAATCGAAACATCGCCTACATCGAAAAATCGCCCTTAAGCAGTGGTGCATGCAGGAGAAATTGACATCGGTCACCGCGCACACTCTTAAAAATGATGGTGGTGATGGCGAAAGGGCTTGCCGTTGTCGGCCTCACGTATGTGGGCAACGTCACGACTGACGCCCTGGGGAAATGTGCGTCCTGGGCCGACTTCTAGGGGAACTGTGCCGACATATGTCTGAAAGCGTCTGAGGAAAACCCAGGAAAAACCCCAGACAGCACAGCCGGCGTGACGTGCACTCTTAAAAATGAACTTCACCGCGTTGCACGCTCCTAACCAACCACCATCTCGAATGATATCGTTATCTGCCCTGATTTGCTGAAAACGGGAGGCGTACGCCTTTTCTGTGACAATTATGAACAGCATAAGTGTCACAAAAAGGGCGTACGCCTTCCGTTTTCAACAAATCAGGGCAGATAACGATATCATTCGAGATGATGGTTGGCTAGGAGCATGCTATGCGGTGAAGTTCATTTTTAAGAGTGCACGTCACTTTGAAGCCATCGATCTCAAAGGTACTGGAACGTACTCACGTAGAGCACGCCCCATTGCGAAGTAAGCTCAAGAACACACGTTTCATTCGTGGACATGAGAGTGGAAGAGCGTCCTTTTGCGCTTCACCAGCCGCGATAAAAATATGTAAACCGAAACCAATTAATTACCGCAACAAATGACCCGCTTCGCTGGCAGATTTTTCTCTAAAAGGTGTCCACTGAAGGTTCCAGAAGGGGTAGTACCCATTTTAATGCCAACGACGCCCTGCTTTAGAAGTTATGTTTTTCAAGAAACTCATTTGAATTTTTATTTAAATAACGAGTACCTCTCACTCACTTACACGGTGAGCAGCTTGAAGGTGGTAAAGGACAGATACTCGTAAAAAAGAAAGTTTGTCGATTGGTGCACCCGTTCGCGAATTATTTAGCCCGGGGATTTAACTGGGACGCCTTGTATGTCGCTGGGGTGGAACCGCCTTCCTGATACCATGCCCTCCATTACCGACGCCAGGCAGTTTAAGAAATGTTTATGCGACCGTTCAGCTGCCGTAGTCATTTTTCAAGCTCCACGTTGTACACGTGTGATCCCTGCATTGTTCGTCTGATCATCCGAAATGTTTCATTTACTTTATATTTAGCTCCACGTATCAGCACAATTTGTTCTTGCGGACTCGGAAATATTTTGTATGCTGCTCATATTAACATTGTTATTAAGTGTTGGGCACTCCCCGCCGTACTTCCCACGGCCCAGAGGACAAATAAATAAATACGTGCGTTTGAAGGCAGCACAACACGGCAACCATCCACCTTCCGCCTGCAAATCATTTTAGGGTGCCGTAAACGAAATGCGTTCGCATGGCATACGATGGGCGTTAAAGTCAAACCGGGACTTTTCTTTTTTCGCAAAAGTAAAATGAACTTAGAGGCGAGAAATTAGTTATATTTTTGAACGTAATCTCCAGCTGCACTAACGCAGTTGTCCCAGCGTTTCACGAGGGCTTGGATGTCAGCAGCGTAGAAACAGCCATGATCGGACCGTATTCTTGACCTCGTCGTCGCAGCTGAAGTGGCGGCCCCCAAGGAACGCCTTCAGTGGACTGAAGAGATGCAAATGGCTGGGGGCGAGGTCTGGACTGTAAGGGGGATGTGGCGGAAACTTCCAGCCAAGTTCCTGTAAGGTGCCTGTCGTGAGATGGGCGGTATGCGGGCGTGCATTGTCCTGTAGGAGGATGACTCCTTTGTTGATAAGGCCCGGCTTTCCGAAACTGGAGGTGTTCATAACTGATAGTGTTCAACGTTCCCACAGAAAGGTCCGTCTTTCGAGCCAGTTCGAGACATGCTATCCGTCGGTTCTTGAGGATCGGGCGCTCCACAAGTTGGATGTTCTCAGGAACTCTGACACTTGGCTCTGAGCCGTCCCGGCCGGGATCGTCCTGCACTGATGTACGGCCGTCTCGAAACCGTTTGCTCCACTCAAACGCTTTGCTGCGGCTAAGTGTATCGTGGCCATACTGAGCCTGCAGTCTTCCGTGAATTTCAGATGACTTTACGCCTTCATTCACGAGAAACTTCATGACAATTCGCTGTTCCATGTGCGCGCTCACCTCGTTGTTGGCCATCTTGTCCAGCACGTGTCTTCTGTTTTGCAAAAACTTTGGAGCACCACGTGGTGAACGCGGAGGCCTGTCGCGTGTGAAAATGACGAAAAAGAAGTAGCGCGGCCATTTGAACACTCAGGAGACAGAAAGTCCTGGTTTGAGTTGAACACCCCTCGCACATTCGCGTGGCATGCGCGACAATTGAAGTTTTTTTTTTTTTTTTCCTTGCGATGGCGCGTTTCAGATGGTTGGCTGTTGTTTGACTTGGATGCAGGGTTGAGAGGTCCGGAAACGAGACGCCGCGCTCTCAGCCAATTACGCAGCAGGAGGGGAATCACGTGGAACGCCGAGGGTATTAAAAGGAAACGACGAATTAGCATAGATTGAGAAGAAAAAGAACTGGTTACAAGTTAAGTTACCGTGTACAAAATGTAACTAAGTTAATAACGAAGTTCCTCAGCCTGAAATGTAACTCGTAGTTACTGAGTTACTTAACAAAAAGAACGAGTTACTTCCGAGTTACTTCGGACACAAAATAACATTACGCAGGTGCAGCGCGCGTGAGCATTTGTGTTAGACATTGGGTTGCCTGCGGAGGAGTGCAACACACTTAGATCGTTTTCGTTTTTGTCCAACAATAGGCCTCCCTGTTTGTAAACAAATAACGTCATAGTGTTCGCCAGCGCCACAAATTTGGTAGAATTGAACTACGCTCGACACTAGAGGTAAACAAGGTCGCGAAAGCCCCGGTCTTGAGGGGATTACGATATGGTCCCTTAAAGAGACGCGACCCTCGGTCCTGCTTTTCTTTCAATGGGAGGCAGTGAACAAGTGCCCGTTCGTGGAAACCAGCCCTCTTCTTCCGATTTGTTTCGGTTTCAGTGTGTCTGGTAGAGGTCTATTCGAACGCTTTGCATATTACTCCGAACCTTACTCCTAACTCTTACTCCCTTTGGGCGCACAATGGTTCAGCTTCATTTCAATGGCAGCGGTTCTTACTTCCTGAACAAAATACTGTCATTGATTGATTGAATATCACGTTTTATGGCGAAAAATGCCATGAGGGAACCGGAGAGACAGCAAGAAAATATGTGGACGTGAGTGAAAAGCGAGTTAAAAGTAACTTGGAACTTAACTCAAGTTACTTTGACAAAGTTACCTGAAAAAGGAACGAGTTCCTCTGAAAGTTACCACGGCGCAAAAGTACCGAGTTAGTAGTTACAAGTTACCAAAAAAAGGAACTTAGTTACAGTAACGAGTTACCTCGAGCTCTGTAAGTTAGAGCGTTAACCATGGAGCAAAAGTGTCGCGCTTTACGCCAGAGAGAGAGAGAGAGATGATGATGACGATGATATGGGGATGACTTCCGCTCATTGAGCATAATGCAGCTTTTCGCCAAACGCACGCACAACCAATATGAAATCAATCTGCAGTTCATGATCGACCACCGCAATTTATTCGTGGGCATATTGTTGCCGTCCTACACATTATTAGACAGGCAAAAGCAGTGGACAGAATTAGCCGCAATATTGAACTGTGTTAAGAGCGTTGACTGGGCCTGCTGAGACAGGTGATTTTTTTTAGGCAAATCTCCGCGTATGGTTCGTGTCTGATAGTGAAGCGCGGCCTCTGCGGTGAAGCATGTTCCTATTTTGCTCACAGTGTATAAGTTACGGCGCTCAGTTTGTTAAGTATGGCGCAGAAGAAAAATGAAGAGCTCCCACCCACAAAGCATTGTGCATGCCTGGTTGTGCGGGTCAGTGGCGACTGACCAGCTGATTTGCTAGTTACAAGCCATGTTCAACGGGACTTTTGGACATGGATGGAGTGGATAAAGTTAAAAGCAGCGCCCTCGGAGAACGGGAGGGGGTCCGTATCCGAAGGAACATATGAGCGTGGCAGTTTGCCTCGCGATGATTGGTCAAGCTGCAACGAGTGGCATGCAGGGCACAGAAGAGCATGGTCTAAGCAGGCCACCCTGGAGCACTGCACGGGCTTTCGGGTACGTCCGGCCCGCTTTCTCTTTGCGGGCCGGCCATGCACATCGCCTGGCCTAGATTCAGCTCGAACCTGTGTAACCCCACTTTTTGCGAGCCACGGTCAACTTTTACAGTCCGCTTCATTGGGTCGGACTGGGTAGGCTACAAATTGGTCGGGGCCGGAAACCTAGAAATTAATCGGGTTCGGGCATCGAACATTCGTAAACCAACGACGCTTCTCAGATGTGCTCATGTGACGGATGTGAAGGTCATAAGCAATACGCATGTTTCTGACAATCTTCAAAGTGCGACTGATAAAACGGCATAGATAGAGGCAGGCTGGTAGACGAAAGGGACTTAAGATGATGTTGAGATTTCGGGAGATATGTTTGGCCAAAATACGCCAAGATCGAGGTTGGTCGCAGCTATGAGGAGGGGGAGAAAGGGGTCGCCGTTGTCACAGAGGTGGACAACGTCCTGGGCCGACTTCTAAGATGTCTGAAGGAGTCTGAGGAAAACCCCGGGCAGCACAGCCGGGGTTCGAAGCCGGGTACTTCCCTGTCTGCAGTTTATGACACAGTTATGAGGACTTGCCCATTCATTTGGAGGGGTGGTGGCTGGTGATGCTATAGTGAAAGAGTAGCAGTCAATCAAGAGAAACCCAGTCCCTGTCCGTCAGGAATCGTGGTAGAGCTCTAATGGCAAAACGCTGGGTTGTTTCGGGGCCCTAGAGGAATTTTCAGATTTAATCGACCTGAGCTTGGGTTTGCATGGAGGGACAAAAGACAAACACGAAGCGGCTCAAGTCATCAAATGGCTCTTTCTCAAAAGACCACATAAATTGTTATGCGAGTACAGACCGTGGGAGAAAGGGCAAGTGACGAAGAAACCAAGGGCAGCTTCAAGGGCTCCTCACTGACGCAATACCCTGACGACTAAAAAATGACTAAAGCTTCCCTCATCTGACGTTTCCTTTTTGCTTGTTGCAGTCTACGAATAACCCAAGTTTCATTCCACACGAGTTCACAATTTTATTACAATACGTTTTTCTATACTGACCTACACTCTTAAAAATGAACTTCACCGCATAGCACGCTCCGAGCCAACCATTATTTCGAATGATTTCGTTATCTGACCTGATTCGCTGAAAACGGGGGGCGTACGCCTTTTTTGTGACAATTATGACCAGCATAAGTGTCACAAAAAAGGCGTACGCCTCCCGTTTTCAACAGACCAGGGCAGATAACAATATCATTCGAGATGATGGCTGGCTAGGAGCGTGCTATGCGGTGAAACTCATTTTTAAGAGTGTAGTCTTTAGAACTGATCCAGGCGTTACAAGTATAACTAAATAAATGAATACCTTTGGAGGCTGACAAGGAGCTCGGAATAGCTGACGCACTTCAGTTGAAAGAAGCAAGGAACACATCCGTGCAAGAAGCGAAATACAGGAGACGGATGAAGTACTACTTCGACCGTCGCCACAGTGCCAGTGCCCTGACATTCAAATAGGTGACCTTGTGTTTGTGCACACTGGACTTCCCGGACCACAATCAGTCTTACATGGTCCTGTTCCTGTTGTCCAGACAACCCATAAGCAGGGCATACTTAAAACGATTGGGTACACACACACCAACGGACAGTTTAGACTTGCCACTATTGCCAATGTGTTTAGATGCCATCCCAGGAGGGATGAACCCGTGACCCCCCCGCCCATGTAGCCACCCGGGAGAGACGAGAAAGAAGAGGAGTAGGTAGAATAGAATAAAGGAGAAGGTTCTGAGACATCTGAAACTTCTCTCTACCATTTGCTCCCTAAGTCAGCGAAGAAACCTAAAGAAAAAAACGCATGTTCTCTCAGTGTTGCTGAAATCACGTCTTGTTGTCCCACCGAAATCCCCCGGCTGGATAATTCGTGAAGAGGTGGCGCCATCGAAGAAATTTCTTTTTGGTAGAGATCTTTGGGACATCGGCCATGAACTGAGTAGTGTGCGGCTCATTTGCATACACTCACTAATTAAATAAACATGCTAACTTTTAACTCTTACGTCGCACGCTTACGGAACCTCTGTTTTACGTATCGGGACCTTCAGCGAAAAATATTCCAAGAAAAAAAAAGGCGTCGACACTTAGTGATTTTTCCGAGTAATTAATTGGTTTCGGTTCACATATTTCTTGCGCGGAGCAGTGCGCCAATGCGCTCTTTGGATCAGCTATCCGGCTGTCAATTTCGTGTTCATTCGCCTGGTTCACCCAGGGGGGCGACGAAAGATTATATAGGAACAGCCGCAAGAGACGCTTTGGTATTCGTTCTCAAAGCAACTGATAAACAGCGCTGGCGGTTCTGTCGTTCCGTAGGCGAGATAGCGTGCTCTTATCATGGATGATGATGAATGCGCCACGAGCGCTGTGAATGTGGAGTAGTGGGGTACACGCTTAAAAATTAGCTACACCACATTGCGTGCTCCTTAACCATCATCCCGAATGACAACGTTCTCGCTCGATTTGTTGAAAACGGGAGGAGGAGCCTTTTTACGCTTATGTTTACAAAAAAAAAAAAAAAAAAAAGCGTACGCCTCCCATTTTCCTCACATCAAGGGACAGACCGTTGTCATTCGGGATGATGGTTGGCTACACTCTTAGAAATGAACTTCACCGCATAGCATGCTCATAGCCAACCATAATCTCGAATGATATCGTTATCTGCCCTGATTTGTTGAAACCGGGAGGCGTACGCCTTTTCTGTGACAATTATGAACGCATAAGTGTCACAAAAAAGGCGTACGCCTCCCGTTCTCAGCAAATCAGGGCAGATAACGATATCATTCGAGATTATGGTTGGCTATGAGCGTGCTATGCGGTGAAGTTCATTTTTAAGAGTGTAGGAGCCTGCTATGTGGTGTAGCTAATTTTTAAGAGTGTACCCCACTACTCCACATTCACAGCGCTCGTGGCGCATTCATCATCATCCATGATAAGAGCACGCTATCTCGCCTGCGGAAGGACAGAACCGCCAACGCTGTTTATCAGTCGCTTTGAGAACGAATACAAAAGCGTCTCTTGTGGCTGTTTCTAATCTTCCTTCGCCCCCGTGCGTGAACGAGGCGGATGAACACGAAATTGACAGCCGGATAGCTGATCCAAAGAGCGCATTGGTGCACTGCTCCGCGCAAGAAATATGTAAACCGAAACCAATTAATTACTCGGAAAAATCACTAAGTGTCGATGCTTTTTTTTTTTCTTGGAATATTTTTCGCTGAAGGTCCCGATGCGTAAAACAGGGGTTCCGTAAGCATACGAAGTAAAAGCTAAAAGTTAGCATGTTTATTTAATTAGTGAGTGTCTACAAATGAGCCGCACACTACTCAGTTCATGGCCGATGTCCCAAGGATCTCTACCAAAAAGAAATTTCTTCGATGGCGCCATGCACCTGTTCACGAATTATTCAGCCGGGGGATTTCGGTGGGACACCCGGTACGTAGTTGTAATTGTGTCTTGTCGTAACAAGACAGAAAGGTGGGTGAACAACCTACTTCCCACTGGCCAGGCGTGTTCTAAAATTCTGCTAATATATAGCATGTCCATCTTTCCAATACAGCGCTGTCGCTGACACAGTGAAGAGCATCAACCAATCATGAAGGTCCTTCTCCTGTTACTCGTCGTCATTGGATGTGAGTATCCATGTCAACGTTACCGAAACATTTCCAAATGTTTACGATGCTGTAATAATTCTATTGCAGTGGCAGCAGCTGATGCCTGGCCTGGGTGGGGACGTAGAAGTGCTGATCCCGGTAAGAATATCATTTTACACACCCATCGTCGATGAATATTAGAAATATGATGGATAGATTATAATGAAAGAACATCAATCGACTGAGTCCACCTTTATAGGGTTTAGGACCCTCATTGGGTAACAATAATAATAATCGATGAAATATCCAAGTGGTTTTAGACCTACAACATAAGAGGGTAGTCAGTCAGCACAGATTGTTCCATAAGAAGATATACAGCAGACTTATATCTATTAAAAAAAAAGAAAACAGTCATACTGCACCGTCTCGCGTTTTCTCGATGTGGATCTATAGACTGTCCTAGGCACTACTAGACCATGTTGTTCCTGCTCACGTCCCGTGTATTTACGTCGAGCGTAGTAACCACGTCCACGTTTCCGAAACATGTCCAAATGTTTACGATGCTGTAATAATTCCATTGCAGTGGCAGCAGCTCTCTGGCCTGGGTTGGGACGTAGAAGTGCTGATCCTGGTAAGAATATCATTTTACACACCCATCGTCGATGAATATTAGAAATATGATGGATAGATTATAATGAAAGAACATCAATCGACTGAGTCCACCTTTATAGGGTTTAGGACCCTCATTGGTAACAATAATAATAATCGATGAAATATCAAAGTCGTTTTAGACCTACAACATAAGAGGGTAGTCAGTCAGCACAGATTGTTCCATAAGAAGTTATCCAGCAGACTTATATCTATTAAAAAAAAAAAAGAACGGAAAACAGTCATCCCGCATCGTCTCGCGTTTTCTAGATGTGGATCTAGACTGTCCTAGGCACTACTAGACCATGTTGTTCCTGCTCACGTCCCGTGTATTTATAACGAGCGTAGTAACCGTGTCAATGTTTCCGAGCAATGTCCAAATGTTTACGATGCAGTAATAATTCTGTTGCGGAGGCAGCAGCTGGAAACGTGTTTCCGTTTGTTCGTAGAAGTGCTGATCCCGGTAAGAATATCATTTTACACATCCATCGTCGATGAATATTAGTAATATGCTGGAAAGCTTATAATGAAAGAACATCAATTGACTGAGTCCACCCTTATAGGGTCTAGGACCCTCATTCGGTAACTATAATAATAATCGATGAAATATCAAAGTCGTTTTAGACCTACAACATAAGAGGGTAGATGGGTAGAAATCCAGCGAACCGGTAGAGATGTAGGAAGGGAGTTGCCTCAGGAAGGGAGTTGCCTCAGGACAGGAGCCGCCGATATTTCGAACAGAGACTGTTCTTCTTCTGCCCAGAAGAAGAACAGTCTCTGTTCGAAATATCGGCGGCTCCTGTCCTGAGGCAACTCCCTTCCAACATAAGAGGGTAGCCAGTCAGCACAGATTGTTCCATAAGAAGTATTCAGCAGACTTATCTATTTAAAAAAAAAGGAAACAGTCATACCGCACCGTCTCGCGTTTCCTCGATGTGGATCGAGACTGTCCTATAAGATGTACTAGACCATGTTGTTCCTACTCACCTCTCGTATATTTACAACGTGCGTAATTAATCACCTTGGACTGGGCGTGTTTTTTTTTTTTTTTTTTTGCGTCCGTAGAATCCTTGTAAGAACGTAATTTTACTCTCCCAAAACGCATCGATTGTTGTTGAATAATAATAATATGCTCGACAACTTTTAATGCAAGTACCTCAGTCTGTTGACTCGGCCCTTCGCTTACACCAATCACATCTTTGCTGCGTCGGACGCTGTACTCATCTTGTCATACCCCCAAGAACACACACGGTCCTCAGGATGTCCCCACAGTATCATCGTGTCCTCGTCCTTCAAGGTGTATCCCCAGAACATCCTGAGGATGACACTCGCGGACAGTCCGTGAAGAGTCATTCAAGTACGTCCTGTGCCCGTCAGTGTGGGTAGATAGTGGGACGAGAAATATTATTTGTTTAGTTTACCAGCTCAGACTCCCTAAACACTTTTTTTTCCCGGCCGAAGCTTGGACCCGATTGACATTCTTCTGAAATAAAGGGTGGTCCAGCATAAAATTATCTGCCTCCGAAAAGGATGATTGTCTATGATACATGGAGCATTTCTCGTGAGGCCGACAACGGCAAGCCCAATCACCATCACCACCACCTCGTGGAAAGGACGGAAACGTGCGATTCTGTCCTACTGCTTTTGACTTGCAAAGGCCCCACCTGAATTTCTCAAACCAGAATGAGTAAGAAACATAGACTTTGCAGTGATGTAGAGCTAATACGTACTTCAATTAATTATATGCTTTTAGTAGTTTTTCCTCGCGTAATCGAAACAAACATGGACAGCTCACCCTTTGTTTTGTGTCGCAGACGAGCATGGCTCTCGAATGTACGGAGAGTCGCCGTAAATAATCTATAATATTCGCCGATGCCCAGAATGCGTGTGCGAAGGCAAGTCCTAGCTTGTTGAGATAGTTATATGGGAGCCAGTCCTTGTGACTGGTCTTCCGCCTCGATGCCAATACACGTGCGAAGGCAAGTATACGAAAACATCGTTTTACACGTTCGCTATTCGTATTATACCGTATACCTCGCACATCCAAACTAGCGGAAATGCAAAGGGTGCATCCACTGCAATGCGCGACTCCGATGTGCGCACGGAACTGCACTCTGGTTACCGGTGACCACGGATGTCCGGACTGTGAGTGTCCACCGACTCACTGCCCGAGGAAGAAATGTCCTCCGGGATGTCACAGAGAAACGGGTATCCTCCATGACCGATGCCCAGAATGCGTGTGCGAAGGCAAGTATACGAGAACCTCGTTTTACACGTTCGCTATTTGTATTATACCGTATACCTCGCACATCCAAACTAGCGGAAATGCAAAGGGTGCATCCACTGCAATGCGCGACTCCGATGTGCGCACGGAACTGCACTCTGGTTACCGGTGACCACGGATGTCCGGACTGTGAGTGTCCACCGACTCACTGCCCGAGGAAGAAATGTCCTCCGGGATGTCACAGAGAAACGGGTATCCTCCATGACCGATGCCCAGAATGCGTGTGCGAAGGCAAGTATACGAGAACCTCGTTTTACACGTTCGCTATTCGTATTATACCGTATACCTCGCACATCCAAACTAGCGGAAATGCAAAGGGTGCATCCACTGCAATGCGCGACTCCGATGTGCGCACGGAACTGCACTCTGGTTACCGGCGACCACGGATGTCCGGACTGTGAGTGTCCACCGACTCACTGCCCGAGGAAGAAATGTCCTCCGGGATGTCACAGAGAAACGGGTATCCTCCATGACCGATGCCCAGAATGCGTGTGCGAAGGCAAGTATACGAGAACCTCGTTTTACACGTTCGCTATTTGTATTATACCGTATACCTCGCACATCCAAACTAGCGGAAATGCAAAGGGTGCATCCACTGCAATGCGCGACTCCGATGTGCGCACGGAACTGCACTCTGGTTACCGGTGACCACGGATGTCCGGACTGTGAGTGTCCACCGACATAACAATAAAACATAAAAATACAATATAAAATAACATATAAAATAACAATAAACAGTATCTGTTTCAGCTTCGGAAGAGAATACCTTTCGGTGTTGTTTCCGGGAAGGTTTTTCCTAATACCTTTCGGAGTGCGTCTGCGCTTATTGTCCATTATGTACTAGAAAGGAACAGTCAGGCTTCATTCTGGCAGTTAACCAAGATCCCAAGATGCATGGAGTCAGAGTCAGTATGCAACTGTTCTCTGTGCAATAAAAAAAAAAAAACATTGATATAGGTTCTCTGACGACTTGGGGGGTGTTTTATAAGTGCGCATTCTGAAAAAGGGATATGAATATTAAAAAAAATTGCATCCTAGAAATGCTCTATATTCTCATGTGGTCCTTACGTAGGATCTGTGGATGATCTGAGGATGCCATAGGGACGCTATATAGTGCCAAAATGACATGTTGAGGATGATTTGAGGATCAGATTCACCGTCCTGCAGATGTCACCCCCGTCCATGCACGATGCTCTTAGGATATCCCTGGGATGACAGTGTGTTGTTGGGGATACCCCCACGCAATGCGATAGATTAAGATCCAGTAAAACATTCAACGCATCAGCACAGACATGTGTCTCCTGCTATGAAGACGATTATCACATTCGTGTCACATCAGCTTAGTGTCCGTAGCGGACGCTGATATGCTGGGTAACCACGAGGGTCAGCACACCGTCATCATGTCCGGCTGCCGGCACGCCCTCTATGTCTGTGATGATGAATCTGAGAAGAGATCCTTCGACCTTTAGATTAAAAACCTAGGACATTGAAAGAAGGGTGATACGTGCTCGTTATACTCATGTTGAGAACACACAACGAAGGGTAGGTTACATGCAGGTATGTGCCGTTGACTAAGCGGTGGTTGTGCTGTGTTCGCTGACTGAAGTTGGCATGGAGGAAAGACGACAAGGAGGCGCGCTCTTCTTCAGAAAAGAGAAGTGACGTGAGGATGGGACATGAGCTGTAGCTTCTTTAGAGGCACGCGGGGGTCACGTTACCTGAATAGCCCAATAGGGTCGCTTTGCACACGACACTTTGGGGGGCACTTTGACGTGCTAGACCGCACCTCTCCAAGTATTCCGAAACTATGCGTTGAGGTCTCCCGTAGAGATGTGTGTAATCGAAAGCGAAAAACGAGCGGTGATGTCACTGGAGTGGCCACCAATCTCGGCTTCACTTCTCAGAGCAATAGGACTCCTCCTCTCTTTTCTTCCTCCATGGAAGTCGGTCTCACGTTAGTGGTCAGCGTCTCTATGTGCATGAAGATGAGGATGACGATGGTAAATGATGATCTGGATGAAGAGACGATGAAATAAATCTAGATCAACAGACGATTGCCTCTTCTTCGAGTCTAAGATACGTCTTTTCCTCTTTTAGTTGTCACGACATACAATATGTTGTACGAATGAGATTTCCTCCATGACAGCAGACATTAAAATGACGTTCCCCATGTTCATGAACTCTCTTGAAGGAAACGGAATCGTTTTCGTGTATACCTATTGGTCATACCACAAACTATGTCCGTTAGCCAATCAGATACTACAGCCCAAATTCAGCCAGGTAAATATTGCAGAACTTGCAATGTTTGCAAAACACGAAGAGTACCTTTTGGTAATTTAGGACATAAGAAAAAAAAAAAACTCGAAATGAATAATGTAATCAGCACAAAGTAACCACAGCATAACTTTGGCTGCCTTTATGATAACACTTTTCCGCCATTAGTGAGCAGTGGCAGTGCAAGACGCATCGTGAACACAGGAGCTTGCTTGGAAGCCCCTCTAGCAACGTGGACGGAGCGTGACGCTCCACCTTGAGGGTGACGTTGAGGACGGGGTGTATGCAATCTGGGCGACTACCTTTGACGAGAACAGGTCTCCTCTACACTCTTAAAAATGAACTTCACTGCACAGCACGCTCCTAGCCAACCATCATCTCAAATGATATCGTTATCTGCCCTGATTTGTTGAAAACGGAGGCGTACGCCTTTTCTGTGACAATTATGAACAGCATAAGTGTCACAAAAAAGGCGTACGCCTCCCGTTTTCAACAAATCAGGGCAGATAACGATATCATTCGAGATGACGGTTGGCTAAGGACGTGCTATGCGGTGAAGTTCATTTTTAAGAGTGTAGTCAAAGATAGGAAAACAATACTATCATGGAGAGTGGTTGGTCCGCTTGCGGAAGACACCTTTCCCTTGCCCAATAATAAGATGGATGTGCTTCGTCGCTTCGGGTTCGTTACAACCTAGCAAGGGAAACCAATAAGAAACCAAAAGAGAATCCAATATAAACGAACGAGTGTTTGCGAACGCCGCCGCCTGCGCTTTTAACACACTCTAAAAAAAGAACTTCACCGCATAGCAAGCTGTGCGTCAACCATTGCCACGGATGATAGGGTTATCGCTTCTGATTTGAAGAGAGAGGTAGTCGTACGCCTTTTTGTGACAACTTTCACGTATTCAAATTGCCACAAAAAGGCGTACGCCCACCTCTCTCTTTGAATCAGACGCGATAACCCTACACTGTTAAAGCAGAGCTTCACCGCATCAGCACGCTCCTAGCCATCCATCATTCCGAATGATATCATTCTGTGCATTGATTTGTCGAAAATGGGAGGAAGCGCATATCTGGGGCAGATTATCTTGTCCCAGATAGGCGCCTCCCCCTGTTTTGAACAAATCATGATACAGAATGATATCATTCGGTGTGATGGTTGGCTAGGAGCGTGCTATGTGGTGAAGTTCTGTTTTAACAGTGTAGTCAAAGATAGGAAAACAATACTATCATGGAGAATGGTTGGTCCGCTTGCGGAAGACATCTTTCCCTTGTCCAATTATAAGATGGACGTACTTCGTCGCTTCGGGTTCGTTATAGCAAGGGGTTTATGAACGAAAGCGGTATTCCAAGCAGCACAATGCACTGAAAGTCGAGTGTAATAGGTGTGGACGGTATGTGTCTTCTCAACGTTGAAAGATGAAAGTCACTGGAAAGGTTAGCCAGCTATAGGACTCGAACCCACATCTTCTGGATTACCGCGGTCCAAGCTCTACCGATCGAGCTAAGCGAACAGTGATGTGGGTTCCAGTCTTGCAGCTGTTTAGCCTTTTCAGTGACTTTCATCTTTCATCGTTAATTTCTTAGGCAATTTGAGGCTTTGTATGTATTTGTACTTTCTACGTTGTTTCAGCCCAAGAACATCCAGTTCTCTCATTATGAACGTTCTTTAGTTTCACCAGTCTGTTCGAGGCCTTCCCGTCCACCCCTATTGCACTCGACCTTCAGGACATTCACCGACGACGCCTGCGCTTGTAACAGGGTTGGGGACTTTACGAGATTCAGAGACGATATTCGCCTCGTTAGACATAAGAAATTTGAAGAAAAAGCTACTGCTGTGAAAACATATACTCGCGAAAACCATCAGAAGCTGTCTTACCGAAGCTCTTACTGTCATGCACCGAGTAAGAACTCCGGAGCACGGAGCATCCACGGAGCATGTACTCCGTGCTCTCAGGCAACACACCTTGCGGAACAGACATCTGTATTACTCGTGCGAACGTCTGGTGACGTGAACATCTTGAAATCGAAATTTCCTCGATGTATTTGCGACGCAACTTTTGCTCGCGCACTATCTTCCTGCGTTGCAAAAACAGCTGTCCCTCTAATCAGACGATCTACATGCCCTGGTTTCCCTGTACAGTTTGAGGAGGACGCGAACAGCTATTCGCAGAAAAACAGGAAGAAAAACCGCAGGATATCCCCAAAGAAAAAGGTCCGAGATGTCGTCATGTGGAATACAGTGATCTATGAGTTATACCGGCGTACCTTGGAGAAAAATAAATATAACGTAGGCTGCTGGCGAAGGGTCAAGATATCGTTTGTCGTGGGGGAGAGTAACTCACTCGCCGCCATAAAGGCGATTAACGAGACCTCAGGATATGACTTTTCTTGCTGACCTCTCCTGGACGCTAAAGAGAGGAGTACGTTTTTTCTTTTTTTCCCTCTTTTTTTTCTCAATCTGAAGATCCCGGAAGCCTTAGCTGTAACTTAGTTCTTCAGATTATTTTTTGAGTGGCCGTGAGTAGTATATACTCTTCCCAACACAAAGTCCAATATATACTGATGACTGTTGAGATAACCGTAGGGTGGGTTCAACAAACCTCTTTAATAGAAGACTGAGCAGGAAACGGACATGGCTTCAACAGCCCAAGAACTCAAAGAATAACTGGCACACGCCAGAGTAGAATATGGTGCTCTCGCGCATCTTCTTCTTGGTAGCCGCGCCACCACAATACCTCCCCCTTTAAGTCGGTTGGAACCGATCTACAACTATATTCCATGCAGAGAATTCAAAGTTCAAGGCACGTGAAGCATCTCCTGGCTATGGTAAGTATTGCAATGGAATTCACTTATTCTGTTCTCGAATTAACCGCGAAAAATGCAAATTTCGTTCCCACATTTGGTGCCCTCCAATTGCGCAATACTTAAAATTTTTCGTTTTCTTCTTGTCTTTTTTTTTTTCATTTGCCCCATTGTGTCTGCACTGTTTTCCGCCCTTGCGAGCAGGATATTGTGTATTACCTAAGCCGTTGTCCACGAGCGACTGGGGCACATTATAACTAGAGCTGAGCGCGGGTGCAGGCATACCTGCGGGTACCCGCAGTTACCCGCACATCGTCACGATTTGCGGATTGGAATTCGCGATAGCTGCGGGTAGTGGGCAAAATGCGGGAGTACCCGCAATGCACTCCATCGCCAACTAAGTAATCCCTCTCTGTCGCACGCGAGCTCAGCAGTGCGCCATATCGTTGGCCGTATAAATCCATGTGCCAGACAACAGCAGGCAAGTGCTGGCGGGTGAGTTCGGTTACTAATGCAGACATATATGGCTCTCTGTTGGATTGCAGTTTTATTGGCATATGATTGAAGCCGTCCGACACACGTAGCCAACACTCAGAATTTCCTTCGTTTTAAAATAGAAACAGCGGTAAACTGGAAGAGGAACATTTCCCCCTGTGGGGCCGAATGCGGGTATGCGGATATACAGACAGAACTACGGGTGCGAGTCACCCGGATTAAATTCCTGCGCGTGCGGGCGCGGGTCACACATGCGATGGTATAGTGCGGGTCCAAGTTTGCTTACCCGCACTCACCCTCTACTTATAACAGTCATTAAAAAAGTTGAATTATACAACATTTAAAGTTGAGAACATGGAATAAGAAACTGTAACAAACCCGCGAAAACTGTCCGTGCTTGAAAGCTGAAGAAACTCCTCCAGGCATCGATCGCCATTCCCAATGAAACAATACAGAGTTTTAGTGCGTCGTGTGCTATCCTGTTTGCGCAAGTAAGGGATAGCATAGATGGTTCTGCGCATGCCCAGAATAGCGAGAGACATTCGCGCAGTTGGAGGAACCACCGATGCTACCTGTTATGTACGCTACCGCCTTTACGTACGATGTACTAAAACTCTCTAATGAAGCAAGTAAGCTGTAGATAACGAACGACACATGAATAATGATATGAGAAATAAGAAGACAAGATTGGGAGTGCGAACTCTCAGAGCAGATAAGTGACTACAAAGCAGACGACAGCGTCGCCCCTGACACTACTCTGTTAAACAATGGCATGGGCACTCATTTGCAGGGTGTCTTTTTTTAGGCGATACAGATTTGTCATAAAAAAACTATAAGGGCTCTAGACGTGCTGTTTTCACATCTGTCATCTCTGGGTCGGCGGACGTTCTTGGCCATATGTTGCTCAACTGTCAAATCACTAATTACCTAAAAATAGTTAAAAGCTACGTAGCGTTCCAGTCTCCGAAACCGACCTCCTGGTCCGGACACTAAGCCTAACATTATTGTTTTCCTAATGTCCCGTGCTTTTCCTCGTCCTCGTCTTTTCCTACGTTACATGCTCCCACACCATCCCTCCGTGGATGGTACAGCAAGACGTCTCCTATGGTGGCCATCTCGTCTCCCCCCGTGCACCGTTATAACCAATAGCCTTCAGTAGACCCCTTTTGTGTACTGCCTTTTGGACTTCATACGGCCCACTGAAACTGGTCTTGCTTCCCGGGACACCCCGTCGCACCAGTATCGCGCCACCAACTCTAATTTCAGTAATCTTTCTGCTCTTGCGCCTGTCAAAGTTCCTCTTCATTCTGGAGCGGTACTTGTCAATCGCCTCCGGCGACTTACGTTGCTCTTGCTGTGTGACGTGATTGGTTACGTGCAAGCGTTCATCAGCAGGGAACAGCGCCGGTGTGTTAAATGCTGCAAAGTGTGGACTGCATCCGAGAGCAGTGATGTGCGATCTGTTATGGTGCCGTACCGCCGCATCTAGTGCTCACTTCTAGCCTCCTCAGAATTGGGTGTACATCGAGATGTACTGTTTTATGACTCTAATTACTCTTTCGGCGAGGCCATCTGCAGTTGGGTGGTATGGTGTTGTCGGTTGGAGTCGTATTCCTCGTTGCTGGACCCAACTGCGTAACCGACGACTCCTGAATGCCGGTCCATTGTCCGAAACTATTGTTTTGGTGTTCCGGAAGGTGTCTCGGTCCATTAGAGTAATCACGGCGTCCTCTCGCCTTGGACGCGCAGCGAGTACATTGGTCTATGGCCACCAGGAACGCCTGTGTACGACTAATGCCCTCCCCTTTCTTTTTGAGGTCGGCAGCCCCTCTCTCTCATGAGGATGAGTGAGAGAGAGTGGCTGGTTTGTCCCTTCAGATGACGCACCCTTGGAAGTCGCTGGGCAGGTGTGGTAGCTTAGCTCAATTGGTAGAGCCCTGGACCGGTAATCCAGAAGATGTGGGTTCGAGTCCTAGAGCCTGGCTAACATTTTCAGCTAACCTTTTCGCCGAATTCTGACCTCGCCGAGCAGGGGCCTGCTAGAAATTTGCTTTTTTCTGGGTCACATATACTTAGTGGAGTTATGTGGTATCTGTTTGTCATCTTTTTGGGACTCGTTTTTAGATGACTCCTATCTAGGGTTGCCACCTTTCCTAGTGAAAAATACCGGCTGAAGGAGAGGAGGTGGAGTAGATGGAAAGGAGGAAAGGGGAAAAGGAAGCGGGTGAAGGGTATACACGCAGAGAGAGAGAGAGAGAGAAAGAGAGAGAGCTCAAGATAATATGAGGAAACATATGTTCCTGCGTCTGGCTGTATGATTAATGCTAGAAATTTCTCTAAACAAGCACGAACGCTACACTGGATCGTACTGGAGCAACCGAATTGGACTGCCACTTACTTTGAAAAACACATCGACGCAGACAAACCCTTCTTTGCAGGCGGATATCTCATCGTGTACGGTATCGGTCGTGTACGGCCTAAGTTCTAGCTGGCTCGACACAACCACCAACAGCTTCGCACAGCCACTGATCTCGTTCCCTCCGAACACAAGACTCAATGAATAACAATGATAATAATAATAATAATGAATAACTAAGAAAAGTACTGGTGACTGTGGAGTTGGGTGAGCGATTTATTCAAGCTGTAGTGGAATGCTGAAGGGAAAGCCCCGCAAAATCCCCTGTGAAAGGTCACGAGCCACAGATACCGACAGCCTTCTGCCGGTATCACCTTCCTACAGGGAACCGGCAGAGCGAGCAAATAACCGGCCGTGACGGTATAATACCGGCCTGGTGGCACACTCCTATCACACAGCGAGGTTTAGGCGATTCATGTCACATAGCGGCCACATGACCAGTAACCGGTGACTTTTTGCGTTCAAGGATAAATGCTATATTCATTGTATTTGAAATACGTTTTGGAGTATTTCCTACTCTCTTAATTACTTTAATTTTTGTGTATTTATACTTTGTCTTAATTACATTCTAACGTCAGTATTTATTATCTGATCTTAAATACATTTTTGAGTATCTTGTACATGTCTGCTTACAGCCAAACGAGGCTTGTTCGACCCGCCAAAGAAGATTCCAATTGGAAATGGTCTGTGTTATTATCTAGAGATCATATTACCGTGTTAGCAGAAGAGTCTACAACGGTAGGTGTGTTTTCTACTTTTTGTCTCTCCCCCCCGCCCCATGTAACAACAACAACCTAAATAAATGAATGAATGGATGATGCTGATGATATGGGATGTTTCCCTGCGTTGTGTGCACGACCCTACCCCTTTCCAAAAAGGCTCACATGAAGAGATGAAGTGGGAAGGAAAACAAAACAAATCCCTACAGTTCTTGAAGGAGGCCCTCAGAAAGGAAAGACAAGAGGGCGAAGTGCACGGCAGTGATGTGCGGGGTTACACCATGGGCCGACAACTTTGCGGATGTTGAATGGCATCCAATCCAGCAGTTCAGGTTCCGTCGCCAGGCTGAAGCCAACTCGCTATTCCTTGCAAAAAAAGAAAAAGAAACAAAAACAGAAAAGGAAAAAGACGCCAGCGGCACATGGGCAGCGGGGGGCATTCGGCTGGTGGACAGTAGCCCGCCTATACGTATGGTCCACGACCCGCGGTCAGAAAACTTTTCAGAAGCGAGTAATACCTGGACATCCTGGAGTCCAGCGGCGTCCGGGTGCGCCGCTAAAATGGCCTTGAGGACGGCTAGAATTATGGGGACCAGCACAGCTGCCGGGGCACCATCGGCTCACTTGTCGCCTCAGGCGCGGAGGGGAACGGTGTGCTTGTATGTGCACCAATTTGTGGAACCGCAGCGCCCTCTTGACTACTAGAGGTGTGCGCCGCCTCCGATACTGCAATAGCTGGCCGTGGCAAGAGCCCATACAAGAGCCCGTTCACGTTCTTTGTATTGGCTAAATCCGAAATATAACTTTGCTTTTTCCTACAGTCGTCTATTCAGAGCATGCTACGAATAACTTGTACCTAAAAGCGTCGAAACCTAATGCTTGAAAGACTATAAAACGCCGGCATCGTGTTCACCCCGCACTTTTACATAACACTTGCAGAAGCGGGACAGGGGCGGAGAAGGGTCACGCCGATAGAAGCAGGTCGGCGTGGCGCCGCCGCAATATAGTAAATAGTAGATACGCCGCCGCCGACAAAATTGCGTCAGCGCACACTTCTATTGACAACATCCATAGGTCTGGCGCAAGGGAGGCGAAGACGCCAAGGGGTGCTGGGCATCCAGGCTATAACCGTTGGCTCTCTCATGGACACTCTTGGGCGCTTTGGATCTCGCTGAATCCGATATGGAGGCGGCGGGGGTGGGGTGAGACCGCTGTATCACCGACCGCTTGCGCGGACACAGAGAGCGGGAAGCCGCATGCGGACCTCCACAGTTGGAGCATCTTGGTTGCCGCCGCGAAGTGCACTCCTTCATAGAGTACGGTCCCGAGCACTGTGTGGGCCAACGACAGTTGCGCGAGAGATGCCCGAAACACTGGCAGTTGGAACACTGGGTTGGGCCATTCAAGTCCCCATATTGAAACATTTTCCTCTTTACGTGTACTCCTCACATAGTATTCCTCAGAACGAGGTTAACGACCACAAGTGTCTCCATAAAAGTAGGAATACTACACTCCTAAGAAGACAGGTAGAATTTTCTACCCAAGCTGGTAGAATGACAGTTACTACTGTATAGTAGTTTGTTTCTACTCTGCAGCTATACCCAAAAGGTAAAATTGGTTTGAGTAGAAATGTGGTTGCAGTACAGTTCTACCGAGATGGGTAGCCTTTTTGTCTTGAAGTGTACAGCTGGTAGTTTTCCTCACTTACGCGTTAGCACCGCGAAACAGGGATTTCCCTACGCCCTCCCTCCCTGCATTTTTGCAACCCCTCGAAATTTATCAGGTGACCCCACCCAGCTCAGCCACCAACACGTTCTGATAGTGTCTCCAGCACAGCGAGTTACATCCTGTACTGCCAAACTTGGGCTGTAGCACTACAGTCATGCAGATGGTCGTACCACGCATTTGTCCAAAATCATTTGAAAGTGACTGTTCAATGCATATATTGCGCGCATATATGCAATGTGTGCGGATACGCAAACTCAATGTGGATAATCAAGAACCATTTGTGCCCAACTCAATCGAGCAGGGTATTCTGCTTTTTTCCTCTAAGGTTTTCACTGTTGGTTGCTAGGTATTCACTGAGATTCGTGAGATAAGGTGCTAGTCCTTTTTTCTTTGTCGCACGTGTGACTATGCATCGTAATGTTGAAATGCCGTTCATAATGAATCTCCATTCTAATGTACTGTGTTCTAACGTAATAACATGTAAAAATAAAACGGGAAAGCTGTGCAGATATGTCACCAATGTACCACGGTTCTTTCCGTGTCTAAGAAAAATTCCGTAAGCGGAACCTTCACCAAGCTACCCCTGCCCCTTGAAAGCTCGCCCCCCCCCCCCCAGCAGTGAATTTCTGGGGAAATCACTGCCACGAAACAAGACACAACAGGAGGGCTAGTCAGTACGCATATATGGGCCGGTCTTCATGACGGAGACTATCGACATCTAGCTGCAAAGTCCGCCATAACAGAGAGAATACCAGATACCGGGGGAAGGCAGGAATTAGAAGCATGTTCAATAAAGGACGAACGAATACGATGCTGTCTTCGCTAGTCGTTCACGATGTCGGTTAGCAAACTAGCCCAAATTTGTGCTACCAGCGTCTCGGCCGAGCGGGTTAAAGGGATAGCTCGTTCCCCACCGAAAAAAAAAAGTGTGCTGGACAGTACACTAGCCCCTTTCGTTCGACATATTTTCCTGTGGGCATCGGCAGCGTCGCGTTCAGTTTAGAGCCCTGCACCATCCGCGGATGGAAGCGGATATCCGCAAGATACTTGCGGATTCGGATGAAAATTCAGAACTTTCTGCGGTGTGCGGATGGCGCGAGGTCGGATGCGGATCGGGTACGAAGGCAGCGGATCGGTAGCGGATCGGATGCGGACATACCGCGTGCTGGAATTTTTCCACCAGCAATTTATTTGTATTGTGCTGCGACAGCGAGCACATGCTCGGGTTCACCTTTCACCATGCACGGCCAAGACGGGAGAGAAGGCATTCTGGCGTCTCGAACCGCGCGAGCACCGACGAGGTAGCGTTCCACACGTTCCAGAAGTCTCTCCATAACGTGTTTGTTGAAATGTTTCCCCTTGCTTGTCGTCGTGAGTCCTTCCGTGACAGCATGGAGGCAGCCGAAATTATACCAACATATGCTTCCGGCGGTCTTTACGCGTCCTTCGAAACGTGCTAATTTTGCGGATCGGATGCGGATGGTGCGTTTTGGTCAGCGGATCAGATGCGGATGTAAACTGTTGTGTGTGTTGCGGATCGGATGCGGATAACGGTTGCGCGGATGCGGGTCGGATGCGGATGCCAAAAATCTCATCCGCGCAGGGCTCTAGTTCAGTTATCGCTTTGCCGTTCACATTCATACAACCCCGAACTGTGTCACTAGTGAGCTGTTCCTGGGATGGGCAGTAATAGTAATACTTCGTATTATAATACTATTACTGTAATACTTTTGAGTATTTGTATTATGTATTATAATACTCGTTTTTGAAATGTATTTGTATCTGTATTATAATACACAAAACGAAGTATTTCATGTGTTATAATACTTTTGAAGTCGTAATACTTACCCAGAGGTCGTAAGTTCGACGTGCAAAGTGTCACTGGTGCACCGTTACCAGTAATTTTTCGTGTCCCACAAACATCTGAACACGAACAAGGCTCCCATTACAGTGTTCCCCTGCCCCAAATTATCCAAAAGCGAGTGACATTGGCGCCAGAGATTACTAGAGGTTTCCTGACATTCCTTCCAGTTGAGCATCCGTAAGGATAAGTCACACCAGTGCAAGCCCTTTGTCTTATGAAAGAGTGCATCCAGTGCAGCCAGTCACCCCTGTACGTGGTTGCACTATGGGTAGTCACAGGTTTTTGAACGGCCCACATAGTACAGAGTGGATTAAATCAGGGCTCTACCACAGTGAGAGCAAGTTGTTCACTACGATCGAATTGATCAGCGCTGTCTGATCGTATTCGGAAAGATCAAGCCACGTGCAAGAATGTAAGAGTGAATACGACGTTATTGGAGAATGATTGTCTCGATAAGTAATGGGCATATGTCTAAGTATTTCTTCTGTTCCTTTCTCCCCAAGTTAAGTATCAATGTATTACAAGTATTACTCGTGTAATACAGAGAAGTATTAGTATTATGTATTATAATACTCATTTCTGAAATGTATTTATATATGTATTATAATACTGATTTCTAGGGAGTATTATGTATTAGTATTATAATACAAAATATGAGTATTACTGCCCATCCCTGAGCTCTTCGGCAGAAGGAAGGAACGGTTGCATTGAAGCAACGAAGATTAGGCCACTATTTTGCAGTGATGACCACTAACTACCTCTACAGTAGTTTAACTATAACTACTAATTACTTTGCCACTGAGTAGTTTAAGTAGTAGTTAAACTACTTTTTGGGGGAGTAGTTAGAAAGTACTTCTTTAACTACTGCAATGTAGTTTAACTACATCTATAACTATACTTAACGTTGTCCATCAACACCAATCCCTTGTAGTGTTCTCAGACACCTATATATGAATCACAAGCAGTGATAAACTTATGCTCAAGCCATTGCTACGATCGTCATATATAAAGCTTGCGGCGGGATTCTTTCTGTGTCTACGCGATAAACTAAGTTGCAGAATTATTTCGCAGCAAATGAGGCTTCACTAGACAAGCATTAAAAGTGAAGATGTAGTATACATGCAGGGAACAATTGCTCTGCAGCTCCGTTCTCATCAAACAAGCAGCTCGAGATAAAAGTCGGAAGCACAATCGTGCCGTAAAGCTTGCGGCAAAATCGGAAGTAGTTGGCGCCTTCAGTAACATAACTACTGTAGTTAACTACTTAAAATAGTAGTTTAACTAGTAGTTGCACACTGCATTTCTGCAGGTAGTTGATAACTACTTTTTAACTACAATCAGGTAGTTTAACTACATCTACGCCTCACCATCGCCGCTCAGCAGTCTCCATCATACTTTCGAATGGAGATAGGCGCTCCCTCTTGTCCGCGTTGACGTCGCCCTGGGCCCATCAGGAATGGTGTCATGACATCACCCGGTGGTCGCTCCTGTATGCTGTTGACCCAACGCTTTCATTTGAAATGCCAGGCGGTTTCCCTCGCCTCTTTACGTCCCTAGTGCGTCGTTTACGACTTAGCGTCGCATTCACCCCTGCTCTCCGGTATAGGCTGGGCCACAGCACCACGGCGCTGTGTACAACTTGTGGTTTCCCGGCAACAATTCGACACATACTCGAAGACTGCAGCCAGTAAGTACGCGAGCGACGGGCCTTTAAATCTCAACTTGAAATGCTGGATCAGAGGCCATTCAACATCCTCAAAGTTCTCGGCCCATGGAGTAACCCTGGACACCAGTGCCGTGCACTTGGCGCTTTTCTTTCCTTTCTGAGGGCCACCGGCCTCCTTCACGAACTGTAGGGATTTCCTTCCCTCGTCATCCTTTCATGTGAACCTTTTTGGAATGGGGTAGGGTCCTGCACTCAACGCAGAAAAACACCCCACATCATCATCATCATCCATTCATCTATGTTGTTGTTGTTGTTAACTACATCTAGTTAACTACTGGCCATCACTGCTATTTTGACAGGCTGCATATGATTTGTTTTCCTAGAAAAGATCATATATTGAATAGCAGTCAACGAGGAAGAGCTCGCCATGCTGATTTTTCAAACCAGCAGACGATTTTTTTTCTAACAACGAATGAGAAGACCCTCTCTCACAGACGTCAGACAAGAGAGGGTGTGGTCTGCTGTTCGGACACTCGAAGCTCTAACTGCGGCAGCGATTTTGTAAATGAAATTGCGCCTCACTTAAAAAGCTTTGGGCAGAAGTATTCTTCGGAAATGTGAAGATGAGAGCGGGTTTTCTCCATATTGGACATCACTTTCACGCTCCATTAATTGGATTGGATTGAGCTCGTGCATTTTAACAGCCTCGGGTACACATTTGGAACGATAAGCGAGCTATCTTATCGACATGGGTATCACATAAGAGGGCACATTGTATATTTCAGACTTTTACTGCAAAGTGAAAAAAAAAAAAAAAAGATGGAGTGGAAAGAGCATTTTTTAGGTTGCAGCAAACCATAGACTGAGAAGTTACCCATCAAAAAGAACTCTTTACGAGTTAAGCTACCGTGTGAGAAACGTAATTAAGTTAGGAACGAAGTTCTAAAGCACGAAATATAACTCGCAGTTACTGAGTTACTTAAAGAAAGAAAAAGTTACTTCCAACTTACTTCCTACACAAAATAGCATTACGCAGGTGCAGCGCGCGTGACCAGTTGAATTAGATCTTGAGTTGCCTGCGGAAGAGTGAAACACGCTTAGATCGTTTTTGGTTTATGTCCAATAATACCCCTCTCCCTGCCTGTAAACAAATGACGTCATAGTGTTCGACAGCGCCACCAATTTGCTAGAGTCGAACTACGCTCGAAGCTACGTAGATGTGAACAAGATCGCGCCCGAAAGCCAAATGTCTTGAGGGGGTTACGAATGGTGTCTCTGAAAGGGACGCGACCTTCGGTCCTACTTTTCTTTCCATGGGAGGCAGCGAACAAGTGCCCGTTCGTGGAACCCAGCCCTCTCCTTGCGATTTGTTTCGGTTTCAGTGCGTCCACCAACGTCATGGTGACGTTGTGGGCGCATAATGGTTCAGCTTCATTTCAGTGGTAGCCGTTTCTTTACTTTCTGAATAAAATACTGTCACTGATTGAATACCACGTTTTATGGCACAAAAAAAAAAAATGTCGTGAAGGAATCGGAGAGAAAGCAAGAAAATATGTGGACGTGAGTGAAAAGCGAATTAAAGGTAACTTGGAACTTAAAGGTACTGTAAAGCAGTAGACAAGCATGATATGCCGGTGATATGACTACAGACTTTGTTGCTTCTAAATACCATATGCGGAACCATACGACCGACAACGCGCTATAAATATTTTTAATTTGCCATGAAAGATGCGGCGTAGTGGAGCGGTGCGACGCATGGTGTCAAACAACCCCCTGTACAGCGGGCAACACTGAAAATTGGTATTACACACTGTGACATCGGAACTTCGTTATTTTAGTAACCATATTATTAGTTTTCTTGTTTACCTATGCATTCTGAAACCCCTGTTAACCCCCGTTTTTGCGAAGTAACCCAGTGCTGGCCGCTGTTCGATGGGGGCTCTCCCTACTTCTCTGCTGCGCCTGCGCGCTCCTTTTGTTCGCGGCCTCTTTCGAACGAACAAACTCTCTCTGTGAACCTCTGTGAACAAACAAGTCCCGACGCTGTCTGGTTTCCTGAACGTCTGACACATTTTTTTCAACGGCTCAGCATTTAATTTCAGTTCGCTTATCCGTTTATCCTCAGATGTGGATCGTTGTGTGGATTGCAGGACCGGATTTCATGGTGGATTGTGGTGGATTGTTGTGCCGGGCCCAGTGTTATACGCATGCAATGTGGTTGCCGCCATATGTGTCAGAAGTACGGATTCATTTCGAATACCTAGTACAGTGTTGCCCGTCATCTGTAATTGTAATTTTCTAATTAACTGCACCGTCGATTGGAATGAAACTTGCACTATTTTTGTCCTGGTGGCTTGGACTATCGAATAGCCACACTAAATGACATTTGATCGGGGCTGCTTTAGAGTACCTTTAAGTTACTTTGGCAAAGTTAGTCGACAAAGAAACGAATTTCTCTTAAAGTTGCCACGTCGCAAAAGTACCGAGTTAAGTTACAAGTTACCAAAAAAAAGAACTTAGTTACAGTAACGAGTTACCTCAAACCCTGCAGCAAACTAAAGGCTTTACTCTCTCTCTTACAGGTACGTGACGAGGTGAAAGAAAAGACTCTCGCAATAAAGCTGAAAATATGAAGCTCGAATTTGTGTATGTGTGTGTTTTCCTGCTCTTCATGTGCTCCAGGTCATGGGAGCACGCACTTATCGAGCGAACCCACCACACTGTTCCCCGATCCTGTCAAGGCAGGGGTAACGTACTTATACCGGCAGGTTACGAGTGGACTCGTGCGCAGAATCATTGAAAGCACAAGCATCTTTCTTGCACAAAAACGAGTCATATTTTTCGTAAATCAGTTTACATAATTCTCAACCATCAAGATTGGGTGATCTTAAAAGCACGAAACGGGCAGGAACTGAATTTTTAATTCAATTCCTAAGCGTTAGGTGACACACAGCACACGGAGGTAATCCTCAATTTGAACGATTCAGGAAGCGCCACCAGAGAATTAGTAAGGGCACAACATTTGAACCAATGAAATGAGTAGAGGCATACCTTTTATTAGGTGTTGAAGCACACTGGAACACAGAACAAACCGTTGCTCTACAACGGAAATATCATCGAAGAGATGGACAGGTTTTGCATACGTCACTATGAGTCATACGAGGATATCATAAAAACAGGTCTTAGGCATTTTGAAATATGGGTGAAATTACACACTTGTAGTAGTCAGAAAAGCTAGTGTATCTAGCAGTGCCTAACTAGCAAAACAATTGCTAGATACGCTAGCTAGCGTATTTAGCATCAACAAACAAGACCGCCCCCGTCCCCGCCCCATCCCGCTCTTGCGAATGTTAATTAGGGCTAAACCACGTGAGCGCCAGCCCACAGATACCGACCTCACTGTATCATCTGAGGAATTAACCACGTGGGCACCAGCCCACTTTCACGACTCCATCTGGTAAGCCATCCCTGCAACATGCCTTTCTTAATATTATAATTAGGTGCACGCCTTACTGTGTTGGAGTAAACCACGTCAGAGTGATACCGACCTCACTGTGTCATCTGAGGAATTAACCACGTGGGCACCAGCCCCCATATCGTAAGCTGGCCTCCAGCAAGTCCCTCGCACGCGCAACACGCGCTTCTTATTATAATTAGGTTGCATGCCTACTCTAGATTAGAAGGAACTACATAAAAAGCACAGTTGCAAGATCGTATTTTAATCATGACTGAACTACCCCCCAGTCCCACTACAGCAGCACCCCATCATCTCACGAAGGTTGAACCAGCCCACGAAGCTGTCGTTATACCCTTCTTAATAAGTTTACCTCCACCCTCTCGCAGATTTTAAACCTGACCAGTTGTGGCTGACCACGTGGGGGCACCAACCCCTTTGCTTGCCTGTAGGATGCACTCACTGAATGTCATCTTAATTGTGTAGTTCCATCAGAATGATATACCTCTTGTTTTAAACAAACTACGTTAACAATGAATAATTAGCTTAGTTATGAAATCAGAAATGTGCCATAACCGTTCATTCATCTAAGGATCTTAGTAAAAAAAGAAATAATAATAAGATTACGAAGATTAATTTTTTATGGATAGTTGCACAATTCTTACTCGATCCTGCAAAAGCGTATACGAAGAGGGGAGTCAAGTCCTGTAGATCTCATAAACAAAATACAGAGGAAGCGTGGACCTCCACGCGAAAGCTTGTACAAATTAACTTAAACAAAAATCTTCAGTGTCGGCTTCTGTATTTTGTTTATTGGATCCCTGCAAGGATAAAACGATAGCTCGATTCATACATGGCACAACATTGTTCAAATATTTTTTTTTCTTATTACGTTTTAAAGTCGACAAGTAGGACACCTCGCTATCGTCTGCCTAATGGAAATGGTTGATGAGCCAATCGACTCCTTCCGAAGTGCGAAGAGACAGTATATACTTAAACTTCAGAGCGCTAAGAGCGTAACCGAAAAAAAAAAGGCCTACAGCTCTGATCTTCGACAACCGATCGAAAAAAGAAAAAAATGCACCGGCCGCCGCCACAACATCGTTGCGAATTGCAAGGATATGGCATAGCTAGTATTGAGAAGTGATTATGGACAGGGTGCTAAGGGCGTGTAACCGACAAAAGGCTTACCGCTTCGAAATTCGACATCCGACGCATCATGGGGGAACATCATGATATTCATTGTAGAGATTTCATTAAACACGCTTGGACTTGCAGTCGACCAGGCAACCTCTCCCCATTAATCCGGTTTTGTGTACGACACGGATTAACTCTCGAGGAATGATAAGATCACTTTTTCCGTATTCCATTAAGATGTTGTTGTGTTAGCGACGCTTTGCATATTAGACGACGGGATGGCTGAAGGTCACGCTGTTTCCACTCAGACTGTGATATCTCTTCTGCTGATTTGCATGAGCACGCGAGCAAGTCGAATAAACGCTCGAAGATACACGATGTTATTGCAATAGCAAGCATTTGCATATAAGACAACTCGTTGGATAAAGGTCGTACCTTTTTACTCTAGCCGGTGTCGCCTTTGCAACTCGAAGACAGGAAAAATAATTACTATGCGATACATGTTGCGCCGCAGGAAAAAGAAGAAGAAAAAAAGACGCAGTATACTAATGACAGCTACCTCCATGCTGACTGCTTTGATTTCTGAACAGAGCGAGCCAGCCCGGATAAAGCCGTAATTACCTCTCAAGGATAAACGATAATATCACTTTCCTCATCACGTCTTTGGGGCGAGACGGTCGACGCTGCAGTCTCATAGGCAAACGAAGCGACTTCTATATAAGACGGTTCGTCCGCAACGCTTTCCGGACTGAGCTGGAATGCCAAGTGAATGCCACTTGATTGTTTTCAGGTGGATTCACTTGACATTCCAGCTCAGGTTTCTCCGTGCGGGTGTTTGACTGGAAAAGCAGACTAAGGTGAGTACATGCTTTTTTCTTTTCTCTTGTTATAAGTTCTTCCCCTGTGAGCGTGCAAGGTCACAGCCATTTATGGAATGCATGTACGTGAAAGAAAAAAAGAAAAGAGGTTCATTCCTTCCCACTGCCGACATGCAAATCTTTGTGATTTTAAAGTGCACCTTCTTAGATCGTCGCAGTAGATGAAATGAAAAATAAACGACTGCAAACAGTACAACATTATTTTTTTATTTAGGACATTGCATTGCGTTGTATGTTTTGGAGGACATTGCTAATTTACAAGTCGGCTTCACCTAACTTCTACGTGCGTTGCGGGAAGTCAACGTTAGGAAATGCTCAGTCTTGCTGGATTGCTTGTTTCTTTGCATTTCAATTCAGCGGAACGGTGTTTTCTTTAATTGTTTGACTTTGGTTCTTCATAAAACATATTTTCCAGTTCATCGTCTTTGTTGTAACTACTCCGACGAGGTTGAAGGGCCATCTCACATTTTGGGCTTGTAAGATCGACTTCTTCTAAGCATTTTTTAGCTTCTCTCTTTCATTTCATGTTCGGGTAACAACAGAACACTTCGCCTGCACGTCAATGGCAAACAGGTCAGAAAGAAAGGAATGTGTCTACCTTCATTTGTGAGATGTAGCTAGTCTTCACCCAACTCCTACGTGCATTGGGGGAAAGCCTACTTTAGGAAATGTTCAGTCTTGCTACTGCATGTTTCTTTGCATTTAAACTTAGCGAAACGGTGTGTTTTTTTTTAATCGTTTGATTTTGGTTTGACATAAAACATATTTTCCAGTTCATCTTCCTTCTTTTGCTGTAACTACTCCGAGGAGGTTGAAGGGAGGAGTTTGAGATCTTCCTTGACAACAAGGCAAAAATGTGTGCTATACAATGGAGAAGAGGTGGAAAACTTTTTTTTTTCAAGTTAATCCACTCGGAATTCCAGATGAAGATTTTTTTTCTCCGTGAGAGTGTTTGACTGGAAAGACAGACTGTGGTAAGTACATGGATTTGCCCTCCTCTTTTGCAATACATATATATATAATGCTTTTCTATGAACATGCAAGTCATTTATGGAAATGCAAATATGAGGAACGACAAGGTTTCATGCCTCCCGCTTTCAGTGGCAACATGCAGGTCTTTGTGATTTAAGGAATGCTTTCCTAGTCCATCACAGGAAGTGAAAACGTTTGCAAACAGTTACATTTTTTTTTATTTAGATACAAGGACAGTGAGATCACAGCCCTTTTAGATAGTGAGATTCCATAGCCAGAGTGATGTCGACCAATTGTTCTGCCAAGAGAGTAAATGTTGCCTGGGCAGCGGCGAAGTTTTAACTCACGTTCTAAGCACAAACAGCATACATCTGAGCATTCGTTATCGTAATAGGTCCTTGTAAGATTGGCTGTCTCTAAGCATTTTTGCAGCTGGCGTGTTTCATTTCGTGTTAGGGTAACACCAGAACGCTTCGGTTTACCGTTTTCACTCCAAATGCGTACCACAAGCAAGTCAGAAGGGCACGAATGTACATAAACATATTTTCCAGTTCAGCTTCTTTGCTGCAATTGCCCTGATGAAGCTGAAGGGAAGAGGATGGAAGCTTCGTTAGCTCGATGATCACCACAACAAGCAAAAACGTGTGCCACACAACGGAGAAGAGAACACACAAACATCTATCCATGTCTGTTCACTCACAATGAAATGAGAGGGCTTAGTACAAATGTACATTTTTATTTCCCTGATACACGAGCGGTGATTATTTTTTTATGCTCCATTGTGCACCAGTCGATGTTTGAAGAGGTCAAGTGTTAGCTTGCTGATGTAGCCTGTTAAGTAGTGCCAACCTTCAGACTTGGCTTGTTCCATGAAACATAGACTCTCGGCAGCAAGATGCATAGCGTCAACCTCGTCAGCATATGTCAAAATTTCGTCCACGTGACGTGACCATTCAGCAAGTAAGGCGAAAGGTGATTCCGAGGCAAACGTACAGGCGGTGTGAACTCTGGCATACATTGTTTTTGCAGTTTTCCAAGTAACCCTGTCAGGAGGTTGATCTGGCAACGCTTGAAACAACACCATATCCGTCACAATTTTAAAAGCTTTCACGAGCGAAGTTTTGCCTACTTGTGTTAACCCACATTCCAATATCTCCTTGTAGGAGACGTGTTTGAGACGACACACAGGCTGCATCCAAAATTCGTGTGTGTAACCTCTTCTCCATCTGCCACACACATCTCTACCTAGCACAGGCTGCTCTTCATCTGCGTCTGATGATGACGACCATGCGCCATCAAGCCGAGGATCAACCTCAGGCCATGTTGTGTCATCGGCGGCTGACTTGTCTTGACTGGTCATTACAAACCAAGGTAATTTTCTGCGATCCACTTCTTGTCCAGACTGTCAGTGAACTGAACCAAGTACTGAAGCTTCCCATTTCTAACTCATCGTTTTATGATCTTCTCTACTTTTGGAACCTCTCTCACTCGTACAATTTCACTCTCATAAAACCCACCAATGATGTCTTCATTTTAAGATCACATAATAGGTACGTGTTAGGATACCCTAACTTGATCGCTCTCACCCGAAGAGTTCTGACGTAAATGACCCTAAATAACGTTTTATTAGCTGATGTCTGTATTTTGCAATTCTCACTACGTCTCCAACACTGTAGCGCGGCTTTTTTGGTGGTCCAACCGGGCTGGGGTACAGTCTCTCTCGGAAAATGTGCTCGTTTTCTTTCTTTACGTCCACTGGTCTGGCAGAAAGCGATCTGTGTACGCGATTGTTGTAAGCTTTCACTACTTGAGGTAAAATGTTCACATATCGCTTGTGACCCTGCAATGTGAAGATACGGTACAGTGTGGTCACAATTGTTCGCTGAGATCGCTCACAGATTGAGGCCTTCATAGGTGACTTTGTATGGATGAGCCGGATCCCCCTTGCTTTCAGAAACTGTTGTACCGCCTTGTTTGTAAATTCTGTTCCACGATCTGTGTGCAAAAGCTTGGGTGTCCCAATTCTTTTAAAGGCAAGTTTAAAAGCTCGAATAACCTCGGGAGATCGTTTATTACGAATAGGTACAATGGCAAGAAGCCGAGAGAAAGCATCTATACAAAAGAGCAAATAGCGAAAACCATCGTTCTGGTTCTTTAGACTTTGCAAATCCTTTAGGTCAGCCTGGAATAGTTCACGAAGTCCAAGTGCAATGGTTTTTCGAAACTTCGTGGGTCGCTTGTATTCCTTATGCAAACTGTACACATCACTTGTCTCCAGAAATTTAGTGACTTTGTCCTTCTTTTCGCCAATGGCTCGAGCAAGTCTCTGCACTCCACCAAAGCTTCCGACATGTTGCGGGTCATCGTAGGCTGCCATTAGTACTTCTTCCTACTGCAAACTCTAAGAGCATCGAGTGATAGATAAGCGTTGATTGTAGCTGAAACGTCTCCTCTCATCCAGGGAGGTTGCCTGTTGTGAAGTTCGTACTTCAAAAGCTCAACAATAGATGAGTGTGGCACCACCTTTCCGTGACAGATAACTCTTCCGTACTCGTCGTAAGCCAGAACCGTTGTCATCAGCTGAAGCATAGCTAATATCTTTTTATGATGTCTTGGAGGGAAGTGTGACAGTATTTTTTCTTCTTCGAAGTAGCCTCTCTCCTCGGAGTTCAGTACGGTGTCCATGTGAGCTGTCGTGCACGCTTCGCGGCTCGTGTGAGCGGTGGTGACGCACGTCGAGGTGTGGAAGCTTCACTTACGGAATGAGGTGAAGGAGTGGCCAGAGTTCTCTCTGCTGTATGTTTTTGAAGACGAGATGGGTGCACAATAAGTGCTGGTAAGTTTAGCTTGACCAATAGCGGCAAAATCCGATCAAAATAGGGTGGTCTTTGAACATTTCTTGCTTTCGTCACGAGATAGTATACGAGGTCAATTATATTAGTATTGTCTAGTCGCTCACCGTCGACAATTATCTGAAATGTTTTCCTATCCCATGAGATTGTTGGTTCTAGAAGACGTAATAGGTTTTGTGATCTGATTTTATAGCCACTGCTCATGAAATCAACGACAGTATTACTTTTTTCCTCGGTCTGTGTTTCCTCTTCTCTCGCTGTTGTTGAACCCAGTGTAGGTGTGCTCTCACTCACAGTGGGATGTAGCAAGGAGTGAAGATATTGGATTATCTCTTTTGCTTTGATATCCTCTGGTTCATCTTTCTTCAATATCTGTGGGATGGGGGTTTCCCGGTAAGGCACAAGCTCGTATTTCTGCATCGACTACACTCCTATTGCTTTTGCTATCGCCCTTCCACCTAAAGTCGAGAGGAGACCCAGCAAAGGTGGCAAAAGGAACTGTAGAAAACCACCAGATTGTTGCAATACCTTTCGAACTTTCTTCACTCCTGTAGTGTCTCGTTTTGCCAAAAAGCGGATAGGTGTTGCATAAGGTTGCAACTGATTTCTCACTCTTGGAGCTACCTTAATGTTTCCTTTACAAAGATTCATACAAATCTCTCGAATAGCAGTTAGTTGCTCTCTCGTAGCATGTTCCAGGAGAAAATAACGTTGCTCCGGCAACTTTGCATCAGCAAGTAACTGAAGAAAATGAATATTCTTCTTGACACATTTCATGTTTTATATACTATTTGTCGCTGGTCGTCTGGAAATATATTAGTCCACACCCTAAATTGGTCTGAACAGTTTTGGGATAGGTCAATTACAAGGTATGAATATGGTTTCTTGCAAGCATCTTTATATATACTTGGCAGTAGTTCACTTTTCTTTCGACCAAACAGTTGTCGTGAAAGTATTTGCATTTGGTCCGCAGTGCGGGCGGAACGGCATAAAATTAAGGCACTGCTGTTAAACTGAATGCATCTATACAGAGGATCATTAATAAATAAATATTGTGTTATGAAAATAGCTGAACAGTTGAGGTGGTGACAGCCAGCTACATAAAAATTGCAGATTTCTTTGAGCCTTTGTTTGTCGGCTAAGCAATCATCAAATATAATTAAAGAATTTCTTACAGTATCAAGATTAGTAGGAATATCCTGACTGAAGGTACCTCTGGAAAATTATCGAAGATTGGTTGTTTGTACAAGTATATGTACAATATATGATCAAATGGTTTGTCGAAGACAGCAGCTCTATGTTTAATTAGACGTGTAACAAGTGTCGTCTTTCCACTCTGGCTTTGACCTGATATGGTCATTGAGACCGGAGTGGTAAACCTATAAGGTCCAACCTCAGCCATCTTTTGCAAACGAATGAAGCATGTTATGAAATCACAACATTACATAAAGGAAGGTTACAGCAAAGACGAGCCTGTACATCACTCTCAGATTGGCTAAACTGAAATACAGACATTCAAGGTTGTAGACATTCAAGGTTGCGCACAGCCGTGTTAGTTATCAGACCAGGAGCATTCTATAATGGAAGGTTACAACAAAAAGCAAAGACAAGTCTGTGCTCTAAGCTTGCCCAAAGTCGAAGTACACACGTTCAAGGTTGTAGACATTCAAGGTTGTGCACGCAGGTATGTTAGTTACCAGACCAATGAAGTTAGATAGGACACGCTGAAACATGTCTTCACGTATAACGTTGCAAGGATGTAGACGTTCAAGGCTGTGCACACATGTTAGAGAGCTGCATGCAATCGCTATATAAGAGCGGACATAGAGAGTGGTTCTTCATTCAGAACGTCAGACTGAGGAGGTGCGTTACATATTCCTGTGGAAGATGTAAGAGTTTATTTTCTTTCAGTTCATTCTATACAGCAAGAGGAGAAAGCAAATTGTCATCATAACAGCGAAGTCTCCATAACACAAGTAAGCTATGTCATCCGTCATGGAAAAGTTGGATAAACTGAAAAAATGTGGTGACGGTGAAATTCAGAAAATGAGCAACATGCCCAAAAACGAAAAGTTCGAAGTGCTGGACATTCAGAAAATTGACACTATGTATGGCGAGGCAGTATACGTGGAGCTCCGCATGAAAACGACAAGCCAGTGAAAGTGTATCTACCTGGACGCTTCAAAAAATTGTCGGAGGAAGAGCTAGAGGAAATGCGACTCCTTCCAAATCTCAAAATGGAGAAGAAAGAACGGTTTACCAAAGATGGTAAAAAAGTCATTTCGCCAGATATTATCTTCACCAATTCGAAGAGAAAGTGATGAGATATGGTGACGTGTCACTTATGCTCCCAGCACGAACGGCAGTATTATGCAACAGCATTAGGTCTTCAGATTCACTTGGCAAATGTTCACAATCTTCAAGCCCCCTGCATTCCTTTTTGTGAGACTTTGTGCACACTGCGAAACTATACTAATCGGTTCGAACTACATTTACACGACAGGGACGTTAGCGGACATGATGTTACAACCTTTTTTCACGAGTACAGATAGTACATTGCTGATGTCTTACGACACTTTGGTTTCCCACTGCGCTATTTTGTTTTGCTTAAAGTGGAACTTGGTCGTCACACGCCAGACGATGAGTTACAGCTCGAAATTAGTTTCGTGCCTTCCAAAGTAGTGACAGTATGGTCAGAGGCAGATGTAGAACCTTCTATCACTCAAGTGACTGCTGAAATAGCACAAAATTTGGAAAACCTCGAAGTAGAAGGTTCAGGTTTTTTTCTCTTTCGCATTCATGCCTGTATCATAAACATTGGACGTTTGATGCCTCAACTGATTGGATGTGCCCAGTTTGAGTTACCACAAGAATTGAAGCATAAGTTTCGTTCTCTGTTGTGTGTAGACTTTGGTTTGCATGAAGATGAGCAGAACATGTGTTTTGCCTTCTCTGTAATAGCTGCACTGCATCCTGCTACTGGTTATCGCAGGCGTAGGGCATCTTCATACAGACCATATATTTCTGAGTATGTTTTTCCGAAAACATTCCCGGTAGCTTTCACAAAAGAGGTTGAAGCATTCGAAAAAAATAATGGTACCAGTATCAATGTGTACGCCTACGAAAGGGAAGACAAATCTCTGTACCCCATCAAGGTTGTCGATGACGAGCGAGAGAAACATGTGGATCTGTTGCTAATCGACTCTCATTTTCTGCTTATCACAAATTTTAATGGATTATTTCAACCTAGTGGATGGTTTCATTGCAAGAGGTGTATGATGGGCTTCTCATCAGACAGAATCCTCAGTGATCATTTAAAAATGTGTTTGCATCAGAAGGTTGCTAAGACAATTTACCCTAAGAAGGGAGAGACGGTAGCATTTGCCGGGGAACATCTCATGTCGGAAGTCCCTTTCTACTGTGTATATGATTTTGAAAGTGTTTTGTCACCTTGTTTGGAGGAAACAAACGTGTATGAGGATCGCTGTCCTTCCTCATTTTGCTTTTTGGTTATACGTGCATCCAACTCACACGTGTTGCAAAAGCATCTTTTCCGTGGTCCTAATTGTGTCACAGTATTTATGGAGCTGCTGCGGAAATTGCATGACGAAATTTTAGGATGGATACATGCTTTTGCACCTCTAGAAATGACCGAAGAGAATGAGCGTCAACATACAGCAGCCACTCATTGTAATATCTGCAAAGAATCCTTTGCTAAAAGACAAAAAGTTCGAGACCATGACCATGTAAGCGGAGAATTTCGACGAACACTATGTCAGACGTGTAACCTGAAACTGAGAGTGCCACCCAAGATTCAAATCATTGCACATAATGCTAACTATGACATGAGTTTTCTCCTGTCTCATTTACATCTGCTTAAGAAGTCAGACATCAACGTGATTGCCACCAGCTGTCAAAAATTTAAAGCAATTGACATCGGCTCTTATCGATTCTTGGACAGTTTAAGTTTTCTGAATGCAAGCCTTGAAACACTGGTGAAAAATCTACGTGATAAAGGTGAATCCAACTTTCAATGCCTTCGCCAGTTTTTTTCCAAATGAGGAACACTTTCAGCTGGTTGTTCGTAAGGGGGTCTTCTGTTATAACTTTGTCACCAGTTTTGAAGCCTATGATGAGCCTTCGCTACCACCTCGAGATAAGTTCTTTAACATCTTGAATGGAACCGAAGTAAGTGAACAAGACTACAACCACGCGCAGAATGTGTATGAAAAATTTTGGCTCACGAGTCTTAGAGAGTATTCGGACTTATACCTTCTGACAGACACACTGCTTTTAGCAGATGTGTTTCAGAACTTTCGAAAGTGGACACTCGATGTGCACAAGATTGAACCGTTTCATTTTGTATCACTTCCAGGATTAAGCATGTCTTGTGCACTAAAAATGAGTCAGGTAGAACTAGAACTAATTAACGACCCCAACGCGTACCTGCTCATCGAGAATGGCTTACGAGGAGGTGTCACACAGTGCTCCCTGAGAAAAGCAACTGCGAATGTGCCAGGAAGAGAACAGTTTGATCCCGAAAAAGAAAAAAAAAAAAATTAACTACATTGATGTAAATGGCCTGTATGGAGCAGTCATGAGAGAACCATTGCCTTACGGAGGATTTGAGTGGCTCACTGAGGAGGAAATTGTTAACTTGGATATAGCTCAGATACGAGATGATGCCTCTGTGGGTTACTTTCTTGAGGTAGACCTAGTGTATGACCGAGCAACTCATGAACGCCACAGAGATCTTCCCATTGCCCCTGAAAAAATGTCCATTCGTTATGAGCTATTGTCAGACTATCAGAAGGCGCTCATGAAGAAGTTCAATCTTCCGCAGAAAGCTACCGAAGCAAAACTGTTGCTAACATTATTTGATAAAGAGAGGTACTTTCTCCACTATCGCAATTTGCAACTGTACCTGCAATTGGGGTTGCGTCTCACTAAAGTTCACAGGGTTCTCAAGTTCAATCAAAAGCCGTTTCTGCGATCCTATGTCGACTTCAATCACGAACTTCGGAAGCGAGCTACAAATGCATTTGAGAAACAGCAATCAAAGCTAATGATTAATAGTGTATATGGGAGGACATGTATGCAAATCAGGAAATTTGTAAATTGTCGCCTCACAGTAACAGACGAGCAAGTGTTGAAGCTTCTACGTAAACCAAACTTGAAACAGTTCCGCCCTCTGAGCTCTCATGTCATCTTGTTCCAATTTAGTCAGTCTGTTCTTCGCATGAAGCAACCGCTGTACGTGGGCTTCACAATATTAGAATTGTCGAAGCTGAAGATGTTTGATTTTTATCATAACCATCTTCTCCGTGTAGCCCCTGATACACGACTGCTATACATGGACACTGATTCTTACATTGTGATGCTGAGTGACGATAAAGTACTCCACGAACTAGCTGACGAGCATCTAGACAACTCTGGATATGACCCTGATCACCCACTCTATTCGACAAAAAACAGGATGGTACTGGGAAAGTTTAAAAATGAGCTTCCTCGTGATCACATTCTTGGCTTCTGTTGTCTGAAGCCAAAGCTGTACGCCCTCGATCTGTGCAGCAAAAAGCAGTACAATTGTGCTAAGGGTGTTAAACAATGTGAAGCACAAAAACTCCACTTCTCTATGTACACGAATGCTCTCGAGCAGGGCACAATGCATAAAGTTAAACAGAACCTCATTGTGCACAAGGACAATGTCAACAAAAGTGTGTCAGTGACAAAAATAGCCCTCAATCCACTGGATACGAAACGCTTCATTTGTGATGATGGAATTGACACACTACCTTTTGGCTATGGTTGAATTTTTTTAATGTGTACGGATTGGTCTCTAATGAAGCGATGGTGTTGGGGTGTGCACCGTCATGAGGTTTCAGAGTTACAGAGTTACAGAGTTGGCATACGGGAGTAGGAGGGAACTCATCTGTTATCACCCCCGCAACAGATGTTGCCCTTCTATTCCTGGTCCCACAGAAAAAAAATTGTAATAAAGATGTTACATCCATATAGCTATGGTTTGTCATATATTAGAACGATGTCATGTTAGAACCATGAACTAAAGCTATTGCATTATTCCACATCTATGGTTGTCAGTGTGGGATTACTTACAATGGTGAGTTAGGAGCTAGAGGATATTTGTTAGCCACGAGTGATGACTAAGCTAAGACCTGGTCTGATGAATTTCATGTCTTCCTGAAGTAATGTGTAGCTCTTGATGTGAGTGAAAGAGACAGTTTGCTTTCCCATATTGCTGCATGCATTTGCGATGGAAATAACAACTGACTTTGTCTGCAAGTCACTGTTTGTAAATAGACCGTCTCAGACGAATTTGATTATATGTGCGTGAAATAACCTATTTTCTAAGAATTTGATTATAAGAGTATGTGATAACCAGTTTCTAATAGCATGTATGTAATCTATAACAACGTCTTTGTTTGCAAGTCAGTGTTTGCAAATAGCCTGTCTCAGATGAGAGTCACTGTTTGTAAATGATCCGTGTCAGAAAATTTTTGATTATACAGTCAAACTCCTTTACAACGAAACTCAGGGGACAGCAAAAAAAATTCGCAGTAAAGGTATTTTCGTTAAAAAGGATGTCCATTATTGGACCTATAGGGCTCCAACAGGACTGCAAAAAAATTTGCTGTAGTGGTATTTTCGTTAAAAAGGTGTTCGCTATAAAGGAGTTTGACTGTATGTGTATGAAATAACCAGTTTCTAATAGCATGTATGTAATCATCAACAATGTCTTTGTTTGCAAGTCACTGTTTGTAAATAGCCTATCTCAGATGAGATTTTTTTTATTACCAATGATTCATTATACAGTGTGCAAATTAAGTTGACAAATAAAGCTCTTTTCAGGCAAACTGAAATTTTATTGAATGCTCATAGTACACTACAGCATGACATATCCTCTTGTTTTTCTTGGGAAATTTTTTTGAACAAGTGTTTCTATCAATCTGTCATTGTGTCTGAAGTTGGTTGGTGAAAACTTCTGAGTGCACTCTTGAAGAGAGAAACCACAGGCTAGAGGACTACCTACATACAAGCAGTACAGTCCACATGTAGCAGATCCATATCCCTGAAGTCGTTTTGCATTGTAGTGAAAGGAAGATGTTGGGTGAATAAACTGGTAGATTTCTTTGCAAACTGGTCATATGCCGTAGCTGTCAAAATAAGAAATGCTGTTGTTCTTAGAGATGTAACATAAGGTCCAGTGTTCTCCAGAAGAGGATCTAGGAGCTGTGTTTACAACATACAGCCCTGGTTCAGCTTTTTGACTTGCAATTTCATTGCATGCAAATGTTCCACGAAACAGTGGCCTTGTGCAGTGATTTCGAGCAAAGGCTGCATAAAATTCCCATTCCTCCATTTTTTTCTATACGAATTTGACTCGTCTGTCTTTGTTGATTTCTAGCACACAAGATGTTTCTGAAACAAAGAGAACTGTAACAGCCTCTGTAAGATTTCCACCAAATGTTAGGGTGAGACAAACATTGGCTTGTACCACAGGACTCAGCGACTGCACTTCCACATCTGGAGTGAGATGGTAGTAGAGCATAAACGTTTCTTTCTCATATGCAGCCGGAGCTAGAGGTATGTCTTTCCGCTTCAGCTTGTGAAGCAAATTCATATATACTTTAGAGTAGATCGATCGTTGAAAGTCAAAGTCATCGGTGTACTGTTGTCCACCAACATCAAGCACAGCTCTCTTAAGCTTGAAATTTTCAAGTTTAAATGGATTCCTTTGTCTGTTACCCTGGTAGGCTTCACTTCTAACCATCAATACTGTCAGCTTTGAGGGAACTCGTTCACTGTAAAGGTCATCGAAAATCACTTGAAATTGATTTGGAGCAATTGTCCTGTACTTAATCTCTAATCCTCGAAGGAGGTATGATGCTGGAGTTGTCTGAAATCTTCGTTCGATGCCGACGAGTACACTTGGAGAAACTGCACACGTCTCAGGTACAACACAATTCGTGAAAACTCTATAGTGTGTTTTTCAGTCTCGCTGGCAGGTGCAAGAAGTCGAAAATCATCTGTGTTCTGACGAAGGACAACTCTTATGTCGACTCCATTGAGAAGAAACTTTTCCTGTTGACATATATCACTGAAGATAGGGGAATAAAGATCGCAGAGTGTCGAACCTTTGGTCCGTTTGTAGCTTGCAAAAATTCCTTTTGCCTCAACAGGAGCGGCAAAATTTTCAGATTCTCCCACTGGATCTGGTTCGTAGACCATTGCAGAGAGGATGTGAGTTTGAGTAACATTATTAGCATTTGTTATTATGTCCAAGTATGAACAATATGCATAATTTTCGAAGTTAGAAACCAGTGTCGAATTAAGGTAGACGTGGACATGATGAAAGAGCGAGGATGCAAATGCTTGCACAGGTATCACACTATCTGGTGTCACTGTACTGCCAACTGTACTTGATGCTGTATCTCCATTTTTCCGTACAATTTTGCATTGAATGTGTAGAAAACTAGACTGCAAGTCAAAGAATCCACCTCCGAGACCAGGAACATTATATTCGATTACACCACTTGCTGTAGGGGCAGAAACTGGAAAAAACTCCACATATTCTGACTTCTCCAAGGAAAAGTTTGTTGGAGGAAGAGAAAACAGTTCCAATTGGTTTGTGGTGCAGAGGCAGGAATTCTTATGTACTATTGCGATGCTAGACATTTTCTGTAGTAAAAAAATCGACCTTTCTTCGCTTCTTCAGGGATTTTACTGACCGACCCACCCTCTTACGTTTGCTTTTATTGTTGACAGATTGTTTTCTTTTCCTTCCTTTTCCTCTGAGCCTCTGAAGCAACTCGTCACGTGTTGAATGGATTGTACGACCAACTCCTTTCCTTAGAGCTTCTCTAAACGTTGATCCCTGCTTAACTTCTTCTGCTATGTGTCGTCCAGTGTCGAGGAGCTTTCGACTCACGTAGGCAGCTACCTTCTTCGTTAGTATAGGTATAAACTGCTGCACTAAATCAGAGAAATAACCAGATCCGACTTGATAAAGAGGAGCTGAATAATGTGGCAGTGGTTGATCACGTTTGCCCGTACCATAATGTGCTATGCAACAGGGTACCTGTGTTATATACATTTTCGAAAATGCAGTGTCACTCCAACACGTCCTGAGCCGGCAATGAATGGAATGAAATCACCTATCTCGTTTGCCAGTTCGATTTGAATGGTGGTCAGTTCTTTTGCTATCACATATTTATAGTAAAGATTAGTGAAAGAATATGAAATCACTTCATTCCGACTCTGCACTCTGAAAGGGAGTAAATGGAGAAGAGGTGCCGTGATATCACCGACAGCTTCATTCTCGATGATGTCACTGTAAATAAAGATATAATTTTGTGCTGGAAAAAGACAGACATCTCGCTGGGCTACAGCAAAACTTGAGAAGGTTGCCCTTTTTCCGAATCCAAGCATCAGAGCCAAATATGGATGAAATGTGACATAACCCTCGTTACGACCTTCCAGCTGACAAACTCCATTGTATGGATTATAAAACAAAACACGTGCACTTTCTGGTAGCCCTAGCTTTGTTCGGTATGCATGATTTATTGCATCAACTAGGTCCTTTCCCGACTCGTAATACCCTTCTGGAATTTCATATTTTGTTGTACGTGAGCGGTACATGATTAAAGTAATTTTTTCTTCTGTATCCTCTTGATACTTCAATACTTTTACTGGTTGACCTTCATCCACTTCCGAACATCCAATAATCTTTTCAGGAAAACCAAGCTTTGCAGAGAGGGCTAGGCTCAACTCAAGTCCGGTATTGAGTGGCAGTTGTAGCTCATAATGTCCAGTGACACGTAGAATCCTTGCTTGGCTTTTTAAATGTTTCGTTAGGAATTGTCGAATTGGTAAGATAATGTTTTCTCCTGCGCGAAACTTAATTTGCTCTGTTGTGAGTATAGGAGAAAAGAGACTAGTTTCAGATATAGTGTTAACAGTGTCCGTGACGTTCTTAAGTGCAAACGGGACATTCACCTCTGTCAGGGCAACTTCCCACTTCCCATCTAAGTGCACGGGATGAGCAAGTTTAACTCTGAACTTACTCATCGTGTTATTAGGAAATACATCGGTGGAAGCGTTTGAGAGTAAATTGATGTAGAACTGGTCTGCCATTTTTTATTGTTCTGACTAATCTCCGTTTGCATGCACCGTTTTTATAAGACTGAGGCGCGTGCCCAGTCTTAGTTATTTACATAGTAGGTGTGCATGCAACCTAATTATAATAAGAAGCGCGTGTTGCGCGTGCGAGGGACTTGCTGGAGGCTGGCTTATGATATGGGGGCTGGTGCCCACGTGGTTAATTCCTCAGATGACACAGTGAGGTCGGTATCACTCTGACATGGTTTACTCCAACACAGTAGGGCGTGCACGTAATTATAATATTAAGAAAGGCATGTTGCAGGGATGGCTTACCAGATGGAGTCGTGAAAGTGGGCTGGTGCCCACGTGGTTAATTCCTCAGATGATACAGTGAGGTCGGTATCTGTGGGCTGGCGCTCACGTGGTTTAGCCCTAATTAACATTCGCAAGAGCGGGATGGGGCGGGGACGGGGGCGGTCTTGTTTGTTGATGCTAAATACGCTAGCTAGCGTATCTAGCAATTGTTTTGCTAGTTAGGCACTGCTAGATACACTAGCTTTTCTGACTACTACAAGTGTGTAATTTCTCCCATATTTCAAAATGCCTAAGACCTGTTTTTATGATATCCTCGTATGACTCATAGTGACGTATGCAAAACCTGTCCATCTCTTCGATGATATTTCCGTTGTAGAGCAACGGTTTGTTCTCTATGCTAAATACGCTAGCTAGCGTATCTAGCAATTGTTTTGCTAGATAGGCACTGCGAGATACACTAAATTTCTAGACTACTGAGCACTCGTTTATGAGCCTGGTCGTTATCTTTCACTTGGTAGTGCCTGCTTGTCCACGACCTTGTATGATGACGCTGGAGAGGCTAACGACAAACTGCCAGCAGAGAACGGCTAGCCCGAGGTGGTGATGGGGGATGATCCTCGTCTCATTTCAGGCAGCTGCGTTGCTCGTCTACTGGAGCACTTCAGAAACCAGGAATTTGAGCACGGCTACGGCATAAACCCGTGCGCCTCCTCCCAGACGTTCGGCAAACGAGCCTTGGGTATCAGGCGAAACATACGACCGACCGAGCACTCGTTTATGAGCCTGGTCGTTATCTTCCACTTGGTAGTGCCAGCTTGTCCACGACCTTGTATGATGACGCTGGAGAGGCTAACGACAAACTGCCAGCAGAGAACGGCTAGCCCGAGGTGGTGATGGGGGATGATCCTCGTCTCATTTCAGGCAGCTGCGTTGCTCGTCTACTGGAGCACTTCAGAAACCAGGACTTTGAGCACGGCTACGGCATAAACCCGTGCGCCTCCTCCCAGACGTTCGGCAAACGAGCCTTGGGTATCAGGCGAAACATACGACCGACCGAGCACTCGTTTATGAGCCTGGTCGTTATCTTCCACTTGGTAGTGCCAGCTTGTCCACGACCTTGTATGATGACGCTGGAGAGGCTAACGACAAACTGCCAGCAGAGAACGGCTAGCCCGAGGTGGTGATGGGGGATGATCCTCGTCTCATTTCAGGCAGCTGCGTTGCTCGTCTACTGGAGCACTTCAGAAACCAGGACTTTGAGCACGGCTACGGCATAAACCCGTGCGCCTCCTCCCAGACGTTCGGCAAACGAGCCTTGGGTATCAGGCGAAACATACGACCGACCGAGCACTCGTTTATGAGCCTGGTCGTTATCTTCCACTTGGTAGTGCCAGCTTGTCCACGACCTTGTATGATGACGCTGGAGAGGCTAACGACAAACTGCCAGCAGAGAACGGCTAGCCCGAGGTGGTGATGGGGGATGATCCTCGTCTCATTTCAGGCAGCTGCGTTGCTCGTCTACTGGAGCACTTCAGAAACCAGGACTTTGAGCACGGCTACGGCATAAACCCGTGCGCCTCCTCCCAGACGTTCGGCAAACGAGCCTTGGGTATCAGGCGAAACATACGACCGACCGAGCACTCGTTTATGAGCCTGGTCGTTATCTTCCACTTGGTAGTGCCAGCTTGTCCACGACCTTGTATGATGACGCTGGAGAGGCTAACGACAAACTGCCAGCAGAGAACGGCTAGCCCGAGGTGGTGATGGGGGATGATCCTCGTCTCATTTCAGGCAGCTGCGTTGCTCGTCTACTGGAGCACTTCAGAAACCAGGACTTTGAGCACGGCTACGGCATAAACCCGTGCGCCTCCTCCCAGACGTTCGGCAAACGAGCCTTGGGTATCAGGCGAAACATACGACCGACCGAGCACTCGTTTATGAGCCTGGTCGTTATCTTCCACTTGGTAGTGCCAGCTTGTCCACGACCTTGTATGATGACGCTGGAGAGGCTAACGACAAACTGCCAGCAGAGAACGGCTAGCCCGAGGTGGTGATGGGGGATGATCCTCGTCTCATTTCAGGCAGCTGCGTTGCTCGTCTACTGGAGCACTTCAGAAACCAGGACTTTGAGCACGGCTACGGCATAAACCCGTGCGCCTCCTCCCAGACGTTCGGCAAACGAGCCTTGGGTATCAGGCGAAACATACGACCGACCGAGCACTCGTTTATGAGCCTGGTCGTTATCTTCCACTTGGTAGTGCCAGCTTGTCCACGACCTTGTATGATGACGCTGGAGAGGCTAACGACAAACTGCCAGCAGAGAACGGCTAGCCCGAGGTGGTGATGGGGGATGATCCTCGTCTCATTTCAGGCAGCTGCGTTGCTCGTCTACTGGAGCACTTCAGAAACCAGGACTTTGAGCACGGCTACGGCATAAACCCGTGCGCCTCCTCCCAGACGTTCGGCAAACGAGCCTTGGGTATCAGGCGAAACATACGACCGACCGAGCACTCGTTTATGAGCCTGGTCGTTATCTTCCACTTGGTAGTGCCAGCTTGTCCACGACCTTGTATGATGACGCTGGAGAGGCTAACGACAAACTGCCAGCAGAGAACGGCTAGCCCGAGGTGGTGATGGGGGATGATCCTCGTCTCATTTCAGGCAGCTGCGTTGCTCGTCTACTGGAGCACTTCAGAAACCAGGAATTTGAGCACGGCTACGGCATAAACCCGTGCGCCTCCTCCCAGACGTTCGGCAAACGAGCCTTGGGTATCAGGCGAAACATACGACCGACCGAGCACTCGTTTATGAGCCTGGTCGTTATCTTCCACTTGGTAGTGCCAGCTTGTCCACGACCTTGTATGATGACGCTGGAGAGGCTAACGACAAACTGCCAGCAGAGAACGGCTAGCCCGAGGTGGTGATGGGGGATGATCCTCGTCTCATTTCAGGCAGCTGCGTTGCTCGTCTACTGGAGCACTTCAGAAACCAGGAATTTGAGCACGGCTACGGCATAAACCCGTGCGCCTCCTCCCAGACGTTCGGCAAACGAGCCTTGGGTATCAGGCGAAACATACGACCGACCGAGCACTCGTTTATGAGCCTGGTCGTTATCTTCCACTTGGTAGTGCCAGCTTGTCCACGACCTTGTATGATGACGCTGGAGAGGCTAACGACAAACTGCCAGCAGAGAACGGCTAGCCCGAGGTGGTGATGGGGGATGATCCTCGTCTCATTTCAGGCAGCTGCGTTGCTCGTCTACTGGAGCACTTCAGAAACCAGGAATTTGAGCACGGCTACGGCATAAACCCGTGCGCCTCCTCCCAGACGTTCGGCAAACGAGCCTTGGGTATCAGGCGAAACATACGACCGACCGAGCACTCGTTTATGAGCCTGGTCGTTATCTTCCACTTGGTAGTGCCAGCTTGTCCACGACCTTGTATGATGACGCTGGAGAGGCTAACGACAAACTGCCAGCAGAGAACGGCTAGCCCGAGGTGGTGATGGGGGATGATCCTCGTCTCATTTCAGGCAGCTGCGTTGCTCGTCTACTGGAGCACTTCAGAAACCAGGAATTTGAGCACGGCTACGGCATAAACCCGTGCGCCTCCTCCCAGACGTTCGGCAAACGAGCCTTGGGTATGAGGAGAAAATACGACCGACCGAGCACTCGTTTGATGAGCCTGGTCGTTCTCTTTCACTTGGTAGTGCCAGCTTGTCCACGACCCTATATGACAAACAGGGCAGTATTTTTCCGCAGGACGGTTTTCCACATGTCTTGACGAAAAAATGGAAAACGCGGCCGGGTCGTCATCGTAGACCAGATAAACACAACGCACGTTTACCCGAGGTTCGACACAACTAAGATTGCTGACGAAGCCTCAGGGCTAGTTGTTGCCTGATGCCAAGTTAATTTTGTATAACACCTATTCTAACTTTGCGCAGGTCTCGCAGTATTCGCAGCATCCTCGCTCCTCGCGCTGAATCGGCAGCAACACGGTTTCTCTCCTTGCAATAAAACACGCTGTCAAACATGCCATTGCATAAACCCAATCCTTTTTTTCTTAATAAACATATTCCCCCCCTAGTAACGCCGATTCCTCTACATTCAAAACCCGACACTCTTTGCACTGCAATTGGTTTAATTCACGGTATTTGATTATGTGCGAAAAACGCAACATTCACTATATTGGTGAAACATGAATCTCCATGCGAGAAAGAATTTGTGGCCACAACTCCGATATAGCCCCGCCCCTGTATCAATACATTTTAATGCATTGGGACAGGAAGTTAACACTCATCTATCAATTGTACTCCCTGAACACGGATGTGAAAATGACATTAAATGAAAAAAAAATTGCGAACACTACCATCTCTAAACGTTGCTCCCTTCAGCCACATAGGTTAAACATATACACCATACCATTAAAGTTGTTCAGTTTCCAATTATCCATCAAATAAGTCGTCCTTCAGTAGTCCAGGAAATGCGGATGTTGAGGGAGGGGGGTCCGACAGCGCTGTAGGGCGGCGACCGCAGGGCGATCTTGTGCCTTCCCCGAAACTCCGGACCCAGGCAGCACAATGTACTGAAAGTCGAGTGCAATGGGTGTGGACAGGTAGGTGGAAGGTCTTGAACAAACCCGTGACACTTAAGCGCGTTGAGAAGACACCCACTCGACTTTCAGTGAATTTTGCTGCCTGGAGGATCTGGAGGGTCGCCTTGCGTTTTTCGGCTGTCTGCGCTGTAAATCCTCCCCTGTTCTATCTCTGTGACACATGTGTTGTAGTTGCTGATCTGATTCCCCCCTTTACTTATTATATTTTCAGCCTCCTCGGCTAGCTAGAACAGTGTCTTCGTTAGTGTTTTGTTTCACTTAGATATTTCCATCTTTCCCTACTCCTCTACTTGTGTCCAGTTGTATGGCTACTCTTTGACCTGACGAACGGTACAGGTCTTGTTTGTGTTAATTGTAATAAAGCTTCTTTCTTTCTCTCTGTGTAAATAGTGTATACGTCGTTTCTCAGAAACATCCAGCAATATCGTTAACCGAAATACCGTTTATCCTGGAAGAGGCGGCACTCGGATGAGTAGATTTCAACGCACGTGTCGTTGGTTATGATTATCAGTATGAGAACATGCCCTGACATTTGTTGGAACAGATTACGTGAAAATACTTATAACTTCCGGTTGCCCGTGTTTATTGCTATGGTGGAGCTGGAAACACGGCGGGATACTGCACACGATTAGCGAGGAAAGTATTCTGAGTACCGAAGAAAGTACGGTAAATGCCCAAAAAATACTTGTCGCCAAAACTATGGAGTAGATACAAAAATACCGGAAAAGTATTTAAAATACCGTGTTTCGAGTACGAACTCAAGACACGTGCAAGCATGGTCATATACGCTTGCAATTCTGACGCAGCTTTTCTGTGGCTAAAATCAAGCATCATAGAGGATGAGTGTTTCCTGTGTTTACGTTGCGGGATACTTGTTTCACAGCAACGACGCTCCCGCTGCTCAAGTAGCTTGCCGCCTATATTTTTATACAGGACGGCTTTTGTGGCGTTCTATAAGATTGGACTGTAAACGCAGCAAAGTTTCATGTACCGACAATATTGAACGTGCGGCATTACGTGCACTAAAATGCGGGGGTAATTTTGAATAAGACAGCAAAGCCGGAGGGTTCTCTCTATACAGCACACGTGGCAGTCATTGCACCCTTTTGCGCCAATTATCTCAACAGCGGTAGTGGGAGTGTACAATCTGTTTCCTTTAAAAGCAAACTTCTTCTCATTCACACAAGATGTCCTTCCAATACATGACCTTCTACAGTAATAATGAGATATGGAGGAAACGGAAGCAAACGATACTTTGTACAAAATGTTTCCGAAACCCTTCGAAAGGAAATCGATGTCGTTAACCTTTCAATAACATTCACCATGTGGGCGAGGACTTCCCGGATGCGTTTGCCTACTCCGCGCGTTGTACTACATGCTCATAAAGCGAACAAATCTTCTACCGAACAGAAATGTAATGAAGGATCGCTAAACGTGATCGAAATACTTCAATTGAATGCGTTCCAGAGAAAGTAACAATATTTACGCGTTATTATTAATGGAGAAGCCGTCGACACGAGTGTTGTTTATTGACACGAGCTAATCATGCATTCTGAGCCTTGTGTTGAGGCAAACACGCAGCCTTCTTGAGAAATAACCTCGTTACCTTTATGTCCTGCAGACGGGGGGGGGGGGGGGCAGTGGATTAGAAATTAGAAATAAAATGCATCAACAACCAACGACGAGATTCTAAGCGTAGAAAATCCAACGAAACGGTAAGAGAATGTTGAAGAAAGTACCTCAGTATATTTTGAACAGAAGATCATTTTCTGTTGGAACAGTTTATCGACGTCCACTTCCCTTTACGTTAGATTTTAATTTCGAAACATCGGACAATGTTCTGAGGTGAGAAAGAATAGTGTCGTTACTTTTAACAGGTCTTTGAGAATACGCAACAAGTATATAGCCACTAAATATATGAGTCCTCGCATTTTTTATAACCCCCGATTATTTCGATTGGTCGGACTCAAGCAGACTTGTACAAGTATTGTATTTTGAAGTACTGTGGTTTATGTACTTTTATCGCTATTTAGTATCTTACTAGAATCATTCTGTTGTGGCGGCCCGGTGACGACGTGCGTCTGCTGCCACGCGCTACGGCGCTGGCACATCAGTTCTACCGGCACCGTCCTATAGGGCGAAGCCACGACCATCTGAACGCTGAGATATTCCATCATCGCCGGTCAGGACTCGTGTAGAGGACAGTGGGGTAGCCACGGGGGGCTAGGGGGGGCCCCGAGCTCCCCTTACCTGCCACTGACCGACTCACGCAAATCGTGCAAATCCAGGAGAAAATAATATATGGTGGGGGGGGGGGGGCAGTGTGACGATCGCGAAAGTTCACGGCGTCTATCTAAGCGGCACACTTGAATGGTTTCCAAAATCCTTCCAATCTCGTGATACCACCTCATTGGACATCACAGTATAATCGTATTGTGAATGTCCAAATCAATTACTTTCGGTTTTTTTTTCGTCGCATGCTGCGGTGTGCACAAGTATTGTGTGTTGTCACACCCAGGATCAGCGGGTTTTCGTATAGAGCCCCCCCTACCTTGGACGTCTGGCTACGCCACTGGTAGAGGAACACCACCTCCTCTACATTTGGTGACCAGAACAACGAACTCCATGTTCGGCGTAATTCGGCCATTCACCATCCTAAATTTTTCGGCGGCAAACCAGCAGCGAACCACCCTCTAGCAGGCAAGGCGCACCGGGACCACTGTTCCACCGGGAACCAGCAGGGAGACCACAGTAAGCTGACTTTTTGGCCTCCACTTGCTTCATGATGCTCCTCCCTGGCACTTCTCTGGCGGCAACCGGCATTCACGCTGTCGTACCGGTCGCGGTACTGTCGCCCACTCATCAACGCACTCACCCAGCAACAATCAGCACTCAACAACTCACTCAGCAACAATCAACGAGCGGCAGCAATCTCTCAGCAAGCACTCACCAGCTCAGCAGCACTCAGCAGTCCACAAAGGCTCAACGCACTCAGTAGACAATCAGCAGGTGGTGGTGGTGATGGTGAAAGGGCTTGTCGACCTCACGTATGTGGACAATCAGCAACCACTCAAGTACCCAACCACTCAACCAATCGGAATTCACATCTCATCACTGGAACCCGCCCGGAGAAGAACGCACGAAGCCCACACGTGCAATACCTCTCGAGGGTGGTCTCCTTGTTGAATCTTTTATAATGGACAGCAACTTTCAAACTGTCCACAATAGCACCAACTAAAACAAGGACGAGGACAACAACGAGTAAATTAGGGTAAAATGATAATATGGGGCCAAACTTAAGACTCAAAAAGCAAACTAGTGGTGAGAAAGTATAAATAGGTAACTATTAGGGTAAAATACCCATACTTAAATTACACAATCCCATACTTAAATTTCACAAACAAATCTTCTTTGTTCATGATGATATTTTGTTAATTGCTGGGGATTCCAGAAAGGTGAACCTTCCGAATGGACCACTTGTGGCGGTAGACTATGTTTCTCTACACTTAGGGTGAAAGCACCGCTTGCGCTCATAAAGGTTACTTCCACTGTTGTCTAGAGGTGTGTGCGGGAGCGTTTATTCCGGCGTACCCGCACGTATATCCGCGTTACATCGTGGCTGCGGCTAGGAACGTAACGTATGGAAATCCGCACGGATGAAGTGTGAAACCAGGTTACATTGCATTGCACAAACATTGAAAAATGAGATTGCCATATTAGTGAGGTGGGTATGTTCCTTACCTCAAGAGTTATAAATGGTTTAAAGACAAACATAAATTCGACGTGAATGAGGGGTGAGGTCGACATGACAAAGGGACCCTTTTCTTTGAACTACTTTCTAAGCTGCGATAGACAGAATACATGAAGTCTTGTACTGTCTGTCAAAAAAGTAAAACTGAGGCATATGTGTAAGGCTGAAGAAGACTTTACTTACCATTAGATGAGGTACTTGGTGTTGTTATTTTAAAAATATGTCTTACTTCGACCAAGACAATTAAAAATACGCGAAATGTAAGAACATAAAAATAGTAAAAAAATAGTAATCGTAAAAATAGTAAAAATTGCAAGACTTGTGCCACAAGTATTCGACATCTATGTGGAGACAAAACATCAAGAATGGAAAGCATCGCAATCACGCATTATGGAAACAAACTGTACACTATTTATTTATTTAGTTATGATACCCTCAGGGCTTATTAGTATTAGAGAGGGGGGGGGGCGTAACAGTAAGTTCAAATATAAGTGGATGGATACAGAGATACAAAACAAACAATGAACAATTAGACAAAAACAATCGCTATGTGGCGTTCAGATGATCACAAAGGGCTTTCTTGAATAACGAGTGGTCAGTAATGGATGAAATAGAGCCGGAAAGGTGGTTCCACTCGAAAGAAGTTGTGGGCAGAAATTGCCGAGAGCATGTATTAGTAGTGCGAAAGGGAATGCCAACCTTCTGTTCATGGTCCAGCGGTGAAGAGATATGTGACGGAAGAGAAATAAAAGAGCGTCCGAAGATATCGTTATGATACAAAAAAAAATTGTGAAATATACAAAGTCGAGTAACACTGCGTCAAAGTGAGAGATGAGATAGGTTAAGATGAGCTTTCATGAACGTAACACTGGCTGTCCTGGAAAAGGCTAATCACCATTCCTTCAGCGTCCACATGTGAAACTGATGTGGTTGAACTGATATCACCTCATCGCCGTCTTTCCCTCGCGTGTGTGTTCCAACGCACTCCCATTGGTATAAGGCAGATAATAACAATTGGAAATAAATTTACACGTAAGGCGGGTTCGCCAACACTTATATGGCTACATGCTATATGTGCCGCGGGGCAAGACTGCTGATAATTTCGACCGCCTGTCGTTCCTTAAGGTGCGCCGGAAATATCGCACATACGGTGTCATATCTGAGACAGATATATCATCGTTGCCGGTGCCAGCCGGAAAGGTCAACCTTCGGTCATATGAGAATCATGAATTGATACCACTGTCGGTTGAGAAGTAACCTCTGGACATCAGCGACGAAGTATAAAAAACAGATTAAAACGAAAACCGAATCCGCGCAGCGACAGTCTACTGTACTGTGACACTGTGAGACAGTTCAATGATGCGTCCCTTATCTAAACTTTGATCCCAAAATGGGAAAAATGTATGTTTCACGGAACATTGTAGACTGAGGTAATACGAGTGCCTAAAACGCACGTACACCACGCTGTTTATACGCAGCGGAAATGAATCAATCAACTACACAGAAGCGTGTGTCTTTGAGCCAAGAGTCGGTCTGCAGCATTCAAAGGGGCTGCGACGGTCTGACTATTATGCACCATTGCATTCATTATATTATGCTCATTACGCTATACTTATTCATATTAAGCAGTTGTCCTGTGTAGTGCTTTTCGTATCCGTCTAGTGCGCTGCCTCTAGATACACATATTATTGTATTATGAGTGCATTGCGATACATGCCAGCCATCTTCCATTAAAGCCATAACGAGTATAAAAAAATATTGTTCTACATGTTGGTCAGATACAAGCTCTAGAAGGACTTCGCCGTCAAGCCCTGACTTTAGGAGAGAGAGAGGGCCTAGGTTATCACTATTGGCTCTCTAAACACTTTTCCCGTCTTCGTACCATATAATACCTCCCGTGACGTCACGGTCATATGACTTTCGGTATTACGCGTACAGACTTTCCTCGCCATTATTGCCCCCTTTCAAGAAAAATTTGAATACAAAATGACGTCATAAAAAGAAGACTCATTTACATTTATCCTACATAAGTTGCGCTGAAGTATCAGAACTTCTTTAGCATGCGTCCTAACTCTTCAAAGTGTGACTCCGGACTCAGAAAACAGCGCTTATGTTATTCAGTTCATGAAAAGAAGATGCCTCAAGCATTTCATACACAAAATTTCAAGCCTGTTCACGAAAGCTGTGCATTTCGGTCAAATTTTGAAGACCTGCTGAGCCTCCACAAGTTTCGATGACACGACGAGCGAATGAGGTAATCATGAGCTCACAAATTGCAATGATGTCAAGTTCTGGAGAGGACACTCGTCTCCTAGCAACGACGCTCGCGTCCGGGGAGGATCACGTGGTGAAGTCACGTGCCACTGATCGAAAGAGGGGAAATGGGAGAGATGTCTTCTCTCTTTCCTTTGTGTTTTCCCCAAGGGCGGAGCGGTCTGATGATATGTCACGCGGGACTCCGCTAGCGCAGAGCAGAAAGTGAGCCCCCTGGAAGCCGCGAAGGGCAACAACGTGGACAGATGAGAGCCGGCGCTCCCTCGGAGCATAACGCGACGTCACAGTGCTCAAACATGAAAATTAAATTTTCTCTCGTTTCCGTGTCACATAGAGCCGAAATATTTTGCGGGAATGTAAAGTGCGACAAGACGTTTTCAGTAACATAACTTTTGTAGGATTCTTAAAACACGATATTTAGTCCGTAGTGGCACTTTGAACCGTTTTCTAAAGCTACACTACACTATTTATTTTTATCAATTTTGTCTCGTGTATTTGCAGTAACCAACTGGAATGCAAGGGACACTGTCATTGGGAGAGATGACGTTTTCCTTAGGCTCTGCGAAATAAAGGTGTTTTGCAAAACCACACTGGTTCATTCATTTTGTAGTATTTCGCAATAACATTCACGAGCCGCCCGATTGGTTCACGTTCAACAGAACTCTCGATCGCAGCATAAATGTGCTCCTTCGTCGTCGTGAATTGAGGAAAGCTGGAACAGGGCGCTGCAGCGTACAAAATGTTCCGTGAGAAATACGGCCATCGCCAGCCATCATCACTCGTCTTGTGAGTTAAGAAGAAAAAAAAAACAAAGGAAAAATGCAGTACGGTATGCTGTGCAGTTATAGCGCATATTAAACGAAGTCCACTTAAGGTCTATCCGGACAAATTATTTAGATGTTGAAACTGCACTCCGCAGCGTTTTATACCATAAGGCGAGGTGTACGTATCTCGTTGATGCACAAGGTAGACCATGAGAGAACTACGGCGTACCTACACTCTTAAAAATTTACTTCACCACATAGCACGCTCCCAGCCAACCATCATCCCGAATAATATCGTTCTCGCCCCTGATTCGTTGAAAACGGGAGTCTGAGCCTATTTTGTGTCCATTATTCACGCACAGAATAGGCTCCGCCTCGCGTTTTCAACAAATCAGGTGCGAGAACGTTGTCATTCAAGATGGTGGTCGGCTAGAAGCGTGCTATGTGGTGAAGTTCATTTCTAAGAGTGTACGTCCTTCCAGCTGCAGCACAGTCAGCATAGGCTACATTTGAATATCCAGTACAGGCCACGACTCTCACATTGGGTTGGAAGCTCTGCTTCCCATCACTCTAAGGAACTTAACGTCGTAGAACATACTGAGCACACAGCAGGGGTGTTAAAGACACGCTTTGGCACGTCCGGACGCATCACCTTCTCATGCTGCTAATGTTTCGGATTGTTTCTGGAACGCAACAAGTGGCTGTGCTCCAAGCAGCAGTGAAGTGTCCCGAAGCAAGCTGACAGCAGTATTTTCTGTTCAGTCGAAATCAATTCTATCAAACGATCAACCCGGATCATCCAAAGGTGTGAAACAGTATTTCCTGTAGGATGTTCAACTTTTCGACGTTGCAATCGAACAGACATTATTGCTGAGGTGTAGTATGACACATGCTTAGCCTGATAAACTTGATTGAGCGGACTGTAAAGTGAAACATAACTACCATGTTTTAAGATACCGCCATGCAGAAGTTATTTTCATCGCGTACACAAGTCATCGCCTCAGTTTTTCATATTTTTCGCACTAATTAATTCTGAACACTTTTAGAAACTTGCATGGAGGCGATTTTGTACGTTCGCCGAGGAGAATTAAGCCCGGGAGCCCGTCCGGGAGTGGCGGACAGGTAGGACGTCATATTGAAGTACTACACATAACGCATTTGAGACGGGTTACTAATTACTATCAGACAGTTTTGGAAGAATAACAGCAACCCTTCAGAAGTTCATTTTACATTTTCGTAACCTGTAACAATGTCTGCGCGATGCGGGGCGATCTCTCGGCCTTCTCTCTCAGCGTCTCCGTGTCGTTTGCTTCTCCACTGTGACCCACGGACCCGGTGTGCTACAGCGATCAGAAGACAGGCGCCGAATGCTACGACACTTAAGGGACTGAGCCCCGCCGTCCTCCCCGCCGAAACGTTCCCAGGCTGCGTCAGGATCTCTACGAGAAGTCTACCAAGCTGACGATCAAGATGAACACCTCGAAAAAATGAAAATCCCGTAGAAATTTGCCACACAACGTAGGGACATGAAATCCTCGGCATCCTGCCCGACCTCTGTGTATGAAAAAGAGAGAGAGAGAGAGAGAGGGGGGGGGGGCGTTGTGCCCGGGTCCCCTCCTGCAGATTGAAAAACTTCCGCTTATACACCAGAAGATGGAAGCTGTGAAAGTCGGTTGGCATCGTTGCTGCGTAGGAAACCTCGCGATTTCTGCGGATGTCTGGTTTACGTTCTGGTGTTGCGGGAGGCACCAACCGTGCTCCTTTGACCACGTCCCGCGAGATGGCCGGCCTTGTCGCTCGCGTTCTCAACAAATGGGGCGCGAGTACACAAATTTTGCTTGGCGTACCAACCTTTAAAATTGGATTGCTAGAAAAAAAATGCTGAATGTACGAGTACACCAGAATTACAAACCATTTTCACATCGCTCCTGCGCATGCTCTGTGACCCTGACGGCGCCGAAGAAGGTTCCCTATATATTCATATATTCCCTGCTTTGGCGCGTGCCGATTGTGTTTCGCTGGACAGCAGCTATAGATGAAAGATGCTACAGGATACGACGCGAGCGTGAAAAACGTTCCTTACCTATCAGAACCCTTCAAGTTACAAGTTTTCAGGGACACACACTTTATATATACCTTGAACATTCGCTTTACAATCCCTTTATGGGGTCGACCAAATTACAAGTATTGCCCCATCTACACTCTAAAAACCGAACTTTATCGCGTAGCATGCTCTGCGCCAACCACTGCCACGAATGATAGGGTTATCGCTTCTGATTCGAGGAAAGAGGGAGGCGTACGCCTTTTTGTGTCAATTATCATGTATCGAAATTGACACAAAAAGACTTACACCCTCGTCTCTTTTCGAATCTGAAGCGATAACTCTATGATTCGTGGCAACGGTTGGCGCAGAGCGTGCTATGCGGTGAAGTTCAGTTTTGAGAGTGTACTATACAGGGTGTCTCACGAAAGTCCCGGCTGAATAATTCGTGAACGGGTGGCACCATCGAAGAAATTTATTTTTGGTAACTATCTTTGGGACATCTGCAAAGAACTGAGTAGTGACTGGCTCATTTGCATACGCTCACTTATTAAATAATCATTCTACACTTTTAAAAATGAGCTCCACAACATAGCACGCTCCTAGCCAACCACCATTCCAAATGACAACGTTCTCGTCCAACATTTGTTCAAAAAGAACGCCTTTTTTGTGACAATTATGAACAACATAAGTGTCACAAGAAAGGCGTACGACTCCCGTATTTAGCAAATCAGGGAAAATAACGGTATCATTCGCCATTATGGTTGACCAGGCGCGTGCTATGCGGTGAAGTTAATTTCTAAGAGTGTAACTTTGAACTATTACTTCGCACGCTTACGGAACCACTGTTGTACGCATCGTGACCTTTAGCGAAAAATATTCCAAGAAAAACACCGCGTCGACACCTAACGATTTTTCCGAGTAATTAATCGGTTTCTTGTACATATCTCTTGCGCGTAGCAGTGCACCAATTCGATCTTTGTATCAGCTATGCGGCTGTCAATTTCGCGTTCATCTGCATGGTTCTCGCACAGGGGCTACGGAAGATTACGAACAGCCACAAGAGACGCTTTGGTATCCCTTCTCAACACGACTGACATTTAGACGCTGACCGTTCTGTCGTTCCGTAGCTGAGATAGCGCGCTCTTATCATAGATGATGACGAATGCCCCGGGAGCGCTGTGAACTAGTGGGGTACACTCTTAAAAATTAGGTGGTGGTAGTGGTGGTGATGGTGAAAGGGCTTGCCGTTGTCGGCCTCACGTATGTGGGCAACGTCACGACTGACGCCCTGGGGAAATGTGCGTCCTGGGCCGACTTCTAGGGGAACTGTGCCGACATATGTCTGAAATCGTCTGAGGAAAACCCAGGAAAAACCCCAGACAGCACAGCCGGCACCGGGATTCGAACCCGGGTACATCCCAGTCTCCCTCTTAAAAATTAACTGCGACACATAGCACGCTCCTAGCCAACCATCATCCCGAACGACAACGTTTTCGCCCGATTTATCGAGAACGGGAGCCTTTCATTTTACTTTTATTTTCTGTCCTTATGTCGTGCATAATTGATACAAAAACAGACGCTCGCCTCCCATACACATGCTATCAAGGGAGAGGACGTTGTCATCCGGGATGATGGTTGGCTGCACTCTTAAAACAAAGCTTCACCACATAGCACGCTGAAAGCCAACAATTGTACAGAGAGACACCTCTATCACTCTTGATCTGCGGAAAGCGCGGGGCGCACGCCTTTTTGTGACAATTAACATTTCTGCATAAGTGTGTCTCCGTTTTCAACAAATCAGGGGAGAGAACGATGTCATTCGGAATAATGATTGGCTATAGGAACCTGCTATGTGGTAAGTTCATTTTTAAGAGTGTAGGATGGTGCTATGTGGTGAAGTTCATTTTTATGGGAGCACCATGATCAACATTTATTTCAGTCCTCAAAAGTGGAACGCCGTCTTCATTGCGTGCCGCTCAGTGGCGTGAGAGGCACACTTTTATTGTTAAGCTTCCGCCACACCGGCAAACTTGGATAACCATCACTGACGATACGTGGCCGTAGGCAGGCTGCAAAACACCGTTCGCGGAAGTCGCCGCACTAACAATTCATTGCCGAACTGAGCATCATTGTACATACCACTGTTCATACCACATAGCATTTGTAGATATCTGTCACCTGTCACCTCCTCTCGCCTGTATATGAACATTTGGAAGTGAGCCTAGGTCACCCATGAATAAATTTTTCCCCACAACAACTGGGTATGTTTTGGGTCTGTGGAGTGCTGTCGCCGCTGGCTTACAGCGACTCGGCTCTTTGATCATGATCAAGGTGACTGACATATGAAGTTCTAGTAAGCCCACTAGGACTGTACTGCTCTCCCGTAGCAACTCCAGGATTGTTCCAGGGTACGGCACGTACAAAAAGCAATCTCCCTTTGGAGCGTTGTTATCTGGTATATGTAAGATAGACTTTGTGTAAAAGAGGCTACCTCCATAGGTAGTTATCTTGCTTGATGACAATACACACCCTTTATTCAATGTGCCTACCTCCATAGGTAGCTCTCCTGCTTGATGACAATACAGTCAATGTGTTCATGTTCTAGCCAGCTCGCTAGGACCGTACTGCACCCCGCAGCGGCTCTCCCGTGTTTGAATTATTCGCTTGGTATGGTCAGTACGAAAAGCAAACTCTCCTAGAGAATGTTGTTATCTAGCGTGTAGGACTGTAACGTAAAGTTAGTGTCTGTCCAAAGGGGACTACCTCCATAGGTATCTCTCCTGATTGATGACAATACACACGCCCTTTATCAATATGCTTTCGTCTCCCTTGAAATCCGCGTGTTGATCTTTCGTGAGCTTGCTCTTCTGTTTGGTAAGAGCAGAACGCGGGCAGCCATTACAGTCAGTGGGGTACTGAGGCAAGCTCCTCTGATTCAGTTGTTTATTCTTTCAATACTACTTTGCCAATTCTACAGTCTGATGAAAATGCACGCTGTTAGGCTTCATCAGTTCCAGCCAGAAGCAGACTTCCCGATGTGGTCTGCCCTTCAGATCTACCGAGCCCTCTGCGGCATAAGCCTTCCAATTAGGGAGCAGCAACAACACGACCGAAGTCGACGCTCATCCACGGAAGGCTCATCGACGGAACGAGGGTCGACATCCTATGGCAACATACGCACGACATCCTTCCTGTACGAGCAAGACTGTACCAGTTTGGGTTAATCCGGTCGGATACGTGGGTGCTGTGTGGTGAGAGGGAAACTCACCGCCACATCTTCTACGATTGTATCAATGCGGCGGATTTGTGGCGTCGAGTGGCTTCTGTCTACCGGATTCCCCGAGTGTCCTATGACACGGTCCACTACCTGGACGACCCCCCAGTACCATCGATTAAGGAACCCGCCCTTCTGTTGCTGGCAGCGGAAATATGTTTTCAGTTGTGGTGTGCGCGGACGCGTTCCGTCTACTGAGCGTCACTGGCTACACTCGTGAACCTGACGCTTGCGACACGCCTGGCACTCAAGACCCGTCTACAGGCAGAACTTCGTAGACTAGGCAGGGACGGCTTCCGACGCCGATGGCCAAGTCATCATGACGTCTTTGTGCTCTCCCAGGGAAACATCTTGGTCACTTTTTAGACAATCTTGTGACGTTTTGTCTGTCCTTTTCCCCTTCTTTGTGTAGGTCACTCTGAGCTATGTGGCTATTTGTGGCTTAAGCAAGTGCACCAGGTCTTTGACGTATATTATTCTCAATGAACAATTTACTAAAGTAGGCATACTCGCGTGACTTTTGTGTAGTGTTGTATAGTGTGTTGCATATCGTACAGTGTAGTATAATGTACAGTGTAGTATAATGTAAGGTATACTGTAGTGTACAGCGTGTGTGTACAGTGCAGCATAGTGTGCTGTAGTGTATAGCCTTGTATAGTATTTTTATAGTGTATTTTTGTACAGAGACGCTTGTCGAGGGTTGCCTGATTTTTTAAGCCAGAGGCATTCATGCGCTTGACTGCTGTATGCTATTTTGCGATGTGTGTTTCCTTTGTGCATGAGAGTTTTGGTATCTGTGAAATGTGTTTTATGTGTATGTCTATGTAATGTGTGTGTAGTGCGGTCTGGCCTTGAGGCCTTTGTTTACTCTTTCAATAAACATTTTTGAAGCGTGATGTGGGCAAGCTAACGCTTGTCCCATCCTACAGTTGGCAATACAAGCTCTATAAGCCCACTAGGACTGTACTGCACCCCCGTAGCAACTCTTCAGGAGTTTCAGGATTGTTCGCAGGCTATGGCAGGCACAAAAAGCAATCTCCCTTTGGAGCGTTGTTATATAGTATGTAAGAGGTTACCTCCATAGGTAGTTATCTTGCTTGATGCCAATAAACACCCGATTGTCCTGTATTTGATGCCAATACACCCCTGTAACTCGTCGGTTTTGCAGTACACTCTTGAAAATGAACTTCACCGCATAGCACGCTCCTGGCCAACCATCACCTCGAATGATATCATTATCTGCCCTGATTTGTCGAAAACGGGAGGCGTACGCCATTTTTGTGAATCTTAAGCTGTTGATAATTGTCACAAAAAGGCGTATGGCTCCGGTTTTCTTTTTTTTTTTTTGCGGGAATGTAAAGTGCGATAAGGAGATTTCAGTAACACAACTTTTGTAGGATTCTGAAAGCACGATATACACGATAAGCCGTAGTGGCACTTTAAACCGTTTTCTAAAGCTACACTACACAATTTATTTTGTATCAATTTTGTCTCGTGTATTTGCAGTAACCAACCGGAATGCAAGGGACACTGTCATTGGGAGACATGACGTTTTGCTTTGGCTCTGCGAAATAAAGATGTTTTGCAAATTGACACTGGTCCAATCATTTTGTAGGACTTTGCAATAGCATTCAGGAGCGGCCCGATTGGTTCACGCTCAAGAGAACTGCATTGCAGCTGCCCGATTGCAGCGGCTTCGTACGTAGCTGTGC